>NC_056730.1:983219295-983529295 GCF_019279795.1 Protopterus annectens
ATAGGTAGTAATGATGAAGTAATTAAATGTAAACTTTTATATAAAGAAACTGTTTTTATACTAAAGTATGGGACAATGACACCTAGTGGTATAAATATAGATTGCAATTGGAAAGTGTTTTTATGAGATGTTAATTAATTACCATGTATAATTATTTAATTGACTATTTGTGAATGATATAAATATCTGAGTGAATGGCTTTGTATTTATTCTCCTTGAAGGCGTGAGCCGAGGCGCTAGGGACTTGTGAATAAAGCAGTGTTGGATCCTTCCTTTGGTCGTATTATTGGATTTATGCTTATATTTTTTATTTTTTGTTGCTGATATAAAATAACTATTTACACTGGTGTCTACTATAAAACAAAGCATTTTTAAACAGAATAAAATGTCATAAGAATAGTTATTAGTTAATTATTAGTTTGTTTATACACCAGTTCTTTGAATTTCAACCATATATTATATGAAGAGGTGATTCTAGATGTTCTTGTCTTGATTGTGATAAGTTCAAGATGCCAAACTTCAGTTGCCAAGTGTACAAATTCCTTCATAGTAGGAGTGGCCTGATTCTTTCAGTTCTTGATGATGACTTTTCTTGCTAATGTTAAGATACTCCATAAATGAGAGCATTTTATTTTTGTGACAAAAGTGAGAATACGTGTATTAAATAAAATAGGAGATTTGGTCAGCATAAATTTATCATTAAAAACAGACTGCAAGAGAGAATTAATTTTATCCCAATATGTTTTAAGTTTTATATAGTCGTAAAACATATCCTGACAGTCAGCTTTAACATTTAATTTACATCTCCAGCATCCTGTGTCTTTATTATACATCAATTTAACATTATGTGCTGTGATAAAGGTTCTGTGTAAGAACTTCCAAGAGAATATCCTCCACCTTATTGATGAAGTAGTTTGTTTTGAAGATTGGAGTATTAGTTTTTTTATCATCATCAATTGGGGAGTTATTAACAAGTCTAAAATAATCCCAAAAGCTTTCTTTGTGACATACTGTTGATTTCTTATATATTTTAGATAGAAGTTCCTTTCCAATTATATTCTGATGCATTAGAATAACGTGTAAATCAATGAATGTGGGGAAAGAATTTGTAACTATTTGTTGCATTAGATTCATCTTATATTCAACAATGAATTTCTAACCACATATCTTTGTTTAACTCAAACTTGTTAATGATATGGTCAACTCAACATTCCATAACTTCCCACTGTCTAGTAACTGATACCAGTATAACAGCTTTTTTTTTCTTTAAATGTAGTCATTGTTATTAAATTAAATGTATTAATACTATTTTGAGTATAGGCAATTGGAAAGATAAAAAAAATCCATGCCTTATGTTCAGGGTTCTTAAAAATAAAACTTTAAAGGAGTTGATTATTGTATTAATATAAGAGTTAACTGGTTTGTTTTTTTATTTTCCATGAAATAGTCTTTTACTAACCAATGAAATTTATTAGTAGCTATTCCAGTATGATATGATTTTGTTAAATTATTGGATTTATACCAAATACCTCCCTGAATATCTTTCCATTTGACATTTGACATTATAATTGCTATTTAATCAAGAAATTATCTTAACAACTGTGGATAAAGAATATAACTCTAAATTTGAAAGATCAATACCACAATCTATAATGTGATGGTTTAAAGCAAATGTAGGCTTATTAGGAAACTATAAAAATCTAAGAAACAAAGAATTGTATTTTTTATATATTTTTGGAGTAGGAGGAATAAAGGTTGTATATATATATATATATATATATATATATATATATATATATATATATATATATATATATATATATATACAATTTTAGGAAGGATAATCAGTTTTATTATGGAAAGACTCTCTTCCATAGTGGAAACATTTTATTCCATTTATTAAGAGTTTTTTTTTTATGGAATTTAAGTTAATATTATAATTAAGGGTTGTTACATCTTTAATATTATCAGACAAGATTATCTCTAAGTAAGTGATTTTACTATATCTCACAGTGCATTTATGTAATTTCTTACCTGTAATATTTTAATATTAGTCTCATTAAAACAGAGTCATGATTTCTCCTGGAATATTTCTATTGCTTGGAATACTGCAATAAGAAAATAATTGAAATCAGTCAAAGTTAATAGGATGTCATCTGCAAATAATTGTATTTGGGGGATTAAATCATTATTTATTAGTATGCCGTTGATGTTTTTAATTTGATATTATATAATTTGCAAAAGTTTCCATAACTATAGCAAAAAGCAATGGGGACAAGGGACAACCCTGTTTAGTATCTTTAGTAATCATGATTAATTGGGAAGTATATGAGCCTATGTTAAAGTATGCAAAGCAGTTTTCATAGAGAAAATTGATTAATTGTAAGAAATTGCTTAAAAAATTACATTCCTCCAATACTAATAGTAAGTAGTCCCAGCTAACTGAATCAAATGCACTATTTATATCCAGACTAACCAAAGTTAGTTATTTTTTTTGAATTATTAGTATAATCAATTATTGTTAGCATTCTCTTGATATTATCATAGGTGTTCCTGTTCATTATAAACCCAGTCTGATCATTGTTTATCAGCATTGGAAGAAACTGCTTTTTTTCTAGAGACATAGATTGCCATGAGTGTTTTGTAATCTACATTTAATAATGAAATTGGTCTATATGAAGACCACTGTATTGAGTCCTTCTCAGGTTTTAAAATATGAGATAGTAAGGTGTATTTCCAGGATGGTGGTACCTTTGTAAGTCCTTTAACTATTGAAAATACCTCTACTAAAATACTCAAAGCATCCTTAGTCATCATTTATATAGTTCAGGTATTATACCATCATCTCCAGGTGCCTTATTGGGTTTTAATTTATTAAATTGAATTTTGAGTTCAAACATTAATATAGGCTTGTCAGTTATTTTTATCTGATCCTCTGAGAGTCTATTTTCAGCATTTTTTTGTAAATGTTTAATTAGATCTTGTGTACCCATTGTTGGTTTGTGTTGATTAATCTTATGAAAATGAGACCTGGAAACATCCAGAATATCTTCTAGTTCAGTAACCTTCTTTCCACTACTAGAGAAGTATAATTCTTTGATGTGGTTAGATTTAGAAATCGGTTTTGTTCTAGTAGCCAACTTATGCATTGTTTTAGGATTTATGGAATAATTAGTTATTTTAATTTTTTCTAATTTTATCATAGCTTTGTGTTGTAAATTTTTTAAATATTTACTTTTTAAGTTACTTATTTCTTCCATTAAGTTATTTCCTTTTAGATTATCTCATTTTAACTTATCATTTTTCTCCTGTAAATCTATCAATTCTTTGTCCCATTGTTTCTTTTTTTGTACATACCAACCTGTAATTTTGCTAAAAGGTATGCTTTTAAAGAGTCCCATACAAAATTCTCTGAGGTGTTACATGTATGATTAATTTTAATTTTAATAAAAGTTTGAATTCCTTTATTAAATAACTCCTTAAAGTCTTTCATATTGGTTACTCATATTGGTTACGTATACAGAAACCCTATTAACTGGGACAGTATCACTAGAATTCAATATAACTTCAAATGTTATCACATTATGATCTGACAGTAGGAAAGAGGCTACTTTAACATTATCTACTCTACTAGTGATCTCCTTTGAAACATAGGCTCATAGGATCATAGGAAGTTACTAGGCTAATGGCCCTAGGGCCCTTACAAGCCTAGCCAGGTTCTGCCCTTGTTTTCATGATCAGCATTTATTGCCCCTGGCCAAAAGAAACACAAGTAGAACCCCTGCAGTGAATTTATAGTTACCCATCCAATCATCCAGGTTGCACTTGAAGAGGTCCAAATAGGTGCTTTGCTTGATATGAATTGGGAGTCTGCTCCACAGTTGCGGTAACCTCTTGGAGACAAACCTGTCCCTCCAGAAGGTTCTATTAATGTCACATACCAGGCTGAGGTCTTTAGAGCCAGTAACCTGTGAGTCATTGGACTTACAGATATGCAGTATCCAATAAAGTAGAGTCAGATATTGCCTTATACACAAAGCAGAGATCGCCTCTGAGTAGTCTGTATGAAACGGAGTAAAATGACAGTGATTTCAGCAAATCCACAGATGCTGGATACCTTGAATTCTCCTTGTGAGGAACTTTTGTGGTCTCTCCAATTGCTGCAGGTGCCTGGAAAGGTACATACCAAAAGGGGTATTGTATTCAATTATTGTCCTGATTAAAGAAGAGTACAGGGAGGTTATAACTTCTTTTTTCCTGGAGGCAATGCTTTTACTTATAAGACTGGCAATATAGAATGCTCTTCTTACCACTGGGGAGACATGGTGGTCAAAGGTACGGTTGCTGTCAACCTGTGTGCCAAGGTATCTCACCACTGAGCGTGTGCTTAGTGTGTTTCTATTGATATAGTAGTTACTATGAACATCACTATTACTGAAAGGGATGATAATACATTTTGTTTGCATTGAGTGTAAGGCCTTGAGTTTGGCACCAATTATTTGTTTGTGTAAGTCTCTCTTGTAGGATGTTGACATTTTTTAGGAATTCTATGACCACTCCCAGTTTGCAGTCATCAGCAAACTTTGTCAGCCACAGACCTTTAGTTTTTGCTTGTACTTTGGAGAAATAGATTCCAAACAGAAGAGGTCCCAGGACTGACCCCTGTGGAACACCACTGGTAACGGATCTGCTGTCGAAGGTACATTTTCCTATTTTGATTGTATGGGTTCTATCAGTTAGCAACCCACCTAACAATATAAGGGTTGATACCTAGCTGGGTGAGTTTGTCAATAATGTCTGAGTGTGGGAATAGTGTAAAAAGCCTTGGCCAAGTCCACATAGGCTGTATGCACAGTTTTCCCCTTGTCCAGGGCTCTGGTGACTGTCTTGAAGAAGTTCACCAGGTTTAACAGACATTATCTTCCTTTGACAAATCCAAACTGAGTAGGGTCAAGTGTTTGGAGATTACCTATATCTTTGTTGATAAGGTCCATGATGATTCACTCCATGGCCTTGCAGATAAGGCTAGAGAGGCTAATAGATTTATAGTTCCTGGGGTCAGTGGAAGCACCACCCTTGTGCAAGGGGATAACGGTGGCCATTTTCCATTCAGCTGAGATGAAGCCAGTGCTTAGACTATGAATGAAAAGAGTACCCAATGGTGTTGTTAATTATTGTTGGAGCTCATGTAGGATGCTGCCCGGGATGTTATCAGGTCCCATAGATGCTGTGTTTTTGGCCTTAGAGAGGGCATTTATGACCTGCTCTTTAGAGATACAAGGTGGGGGACAGGTGGAAGGAATGTCATAGATTATACATGGTGAGGACAGGGGAGTGAAGTTTTCAGAAAACCTGGCAGCTAATAGGTTTGCTATGGCCACAGAAAAAGTGTATGTGATATGATTAACTACCAGTTTGGTGCACATCTGGGTATTACATTTTAGGCTACGGATGTAACTAAAGAACGCCTTATGGTTGTTCTTAGTTGAGGATGCTAATTTGGATTCATAGTTTCCTTTGGAGGACTTTACAAGAAGTCTTGTTAGCTTGGTTAAGCTGAGGAGGTAGTGTTTCCAGTTTAGGGCACACTCCTTCTTACTCCTGGACAACAATTTCTTCCTCTTATTGTAAAGCCTGTTAATGGCAGTTCTTCACCAGGCAGGTTTGCTCTTCCTTGAAGAGCTTGTTTTGGTCTGATCAGGTACAGCCACATCAATGCAGTTATGCAGGTATTTATAAAAATCATTGGTGTAGGACTCAGCATAGTTGCCAGTTATATCTTGTGGGGAGATGCAGTGAAGCTATTTATAGCATTCCTTAGAAGGATATAACCTGTTTTGTAGAAGTTTTTAGTTTAGTTGCTGCTGGGGGTGTGTGATAGTTACTTCGAATAAGACTGATTTGTGGTCAGATCTATCAAGGGAAGACCTCACAGTGGGGGTGCTACAGAGGTCCCCATATTAGTAAGCACCAGATCCAAGATGTTGGCACCCCTAATTGGTGTGTCCACCAGCTGGTCCAGGGCATTGGAGTTAATGTACTTGAGGAACCTTTGGACAAGTGAGTTTGAGCAAAAGTAATTTACCCAGTCAATGGATGGGTAACTAAAATCACCCAGAACCATGGTGTTCATATGTATCTTGATGGATTCCAGTAGATCCAAGTAGGCAGAGTGGGTGTCTTGATTCATGGAGGGGGTCCTGTAGCTGGCAATGACTTGAATAGGTATCCTACCAACAGATAGTTTTACCTGAAGTGTCTCCAGGGAATCATACTATTTAACCAATCTGGAGGTGTATTTATCTTTTATGAATATTGATACACCACCTCCTTTAGCTTTCATGCCTTCCATTCATGGTCTGAACATATGGTAACAGATGTAACCCAGTATAGCTGGGGTGCTCTCCACTGCCTTGAAGCAGGTCTCAGTGACTGCACAGATGTCAGCGTTTTCCAAGGTGAGGACTTCTTCCAGTGAGTGCAGTTTCATGCTAAGACTCCTAACATTTAGCAGCATAACCTTGACGTTGTCTTTAATGAAATTTTTACATCTGGAATTTTGTCCTTATGACATTACCTAAAAAAGGCACTAAGGGATTGGCAAGATCCTTTGTCAGTAGCTGAAATTCCAGGGGTGATAGATGAAGACCATCTCTGGAAAAGCATCTAGGTCTATTGATTATGTCATCCCAGGCTTACAGAAACTGGATCCCCTTAGAATGACACCAGAAACTAAGCCAATTATTGAAGCCAATGACTTTCTGTTTATATTTTGGTATCATCCTAGGTGAGGGTAATATGCTGCTCAAGGATAGGGACATACTGCCTGCCTGTGACACATAATCAGAGAGCTCAATTGTGTCTCTCCTCATGTAGTCCAGGGAAGTACATCTCAAGTCATTCACGCCAATATGTATTATGATCAAATCATAGCAATACTTGTTGAGAGACTTGAGTGCCTACATGATCTGATGAATACTGGTACCAGAAAGACAGCTGACCATGACTTTTTCCTTGTTCAGCCTGTTGAGGGGGATGTCTGTGTCTCACTATAGAGTCTCCTATGATTAAGATATTTAGAAAGGATGTGTGTTGCCTTATGGGCTTTGATGGCCAGGCACTTGTGCTTGTGTCATTATGTGTATTTTATGTTTTGGGTGTTAATGGCTGGTTTAATATGTAATTGTTTTGGAGTTCTCTGGTGTTTAGGTAGATTTTTTGTGAGTACCTCTGCATATGTTGGTCTATGTGTATGAAGTGTGTCATGAGTAGGAGTTGTGGTAAGTGGTCTGTCAACCTGCTTTGTATTGATATCTATTTTGTGAGAGAGCTGTGATTCTACATTCATACTATAGGTGCATTTCTCACAAAAGGTACAGGAATGATTTAGGAGTAGGGGGTTGTCAGTGTACATGAGGTAGTTGCTACACTGCCTCAGTAGACCCATGTCGACCAGGCTATTAGGAGAAAAGGAGGGGAAACTGACAGTTCATGGTCCTTGGAAGAATCTTGGTCTGGTTATAACAGTTGAAGAGGGAATACAGCAGGGTCAGATATTAACAGGTTTAGGTATGAAGAGCTCTGGTTTAGATAATATTTGCAAGGCTAGAGAGCAGGCATCTGGAACTGGCAATCCCTCCGTGCAGTAGTGCGTGATGCGGAGCAATGCACAAACAAGCTCAAACAAGCACAAACCAGTTCAAACAGAGGCTTATTAAAGCAAAAAAACAGGAAACAGCCAAAGTTCAAATTATCCGATCAAAACACTCTGAACAGACCCCTGCAAAAGTAATTCTAGCTAGATCAGTCCAAACTATACCTTCCTCCATGAGGACATTGGGGGGGGGCTCTCCAGACAAAAGATTAACTGTTTTACAAGCTCCAAAGGTCACAAACAGTAGTAGATTCAGCAAAAACCTGAACCTATTCTATGCTAGTGTTTTTCAAGTGCAGCAAACAAGTAAAATGAACAAAACAAGCAGATGAACAGTAATTACAGTTGTAAGAAGAAATCAATTAGCAGACAATCTAAAAATGCAGTAAAATACAGTTATACAGTTTAAACAAACTGATATGCAGCAAATATTGTTTTAGTTAATAGAAAGTGCAGAAAACAGTTGAAAATAAGCACTTATCTTTTGTAGTCTCTCGGCAGGTATTTGGAAAACAGTAGAGCAAGGGCTGAAGGCCTAACTCACTGCCTCTTTGTCTTGAAAGACTGCATGTAGTTTAATGTTAAAATGTTGAAATATGAATGCTATTATTTTTCTATTGAAGATAGCTATTATTTTAAATAAAGTGGTTAAGTATTTTATTGGCTTAATAAAGGTGATTTGTCAAAAAGAAAGGAATGAAGAAAGAAAGAAATACTATACATAATTCTGGATGTTTGTGATATGCTTGCTTACATGGAGAATGGTATAATCAAGGAATATTGTTTAATTGTTTTATTTTGACAGTTTATATTTGATTACCCAGTTAGAGGCTTTGTTTAACATGCAGAAATAATAGCAATGTTTTTGATGGGTGACAATATCATCTTGACTGAAGTTTGATTAAAATAATACTTTATGTGATATTAGTCAGAAGTAGTGCAAATCTTGGTAGCATATTTTATTTACTAAAAATTTGGAGATAGAAACCTTTCACTTAACGTATTTAGTCATCCTGATACCAGTAAATAAAAAAGTGAGTTGTTTCCCAAACCCAGTTTAAAATGCAGTTCAAACCAAAAGTATAAAACAGATTTTTTAACCACTCTTTCCAACAGGGCAACAAGTTATCAGTCTTAGGAATATACAATTTAAGTAAAGTAAACATATCCTGAGTTTGGTGAAATTAAGCCTTTGATGTCAGTACTATTGCCCAACATACTTCTTTAAGATAACATCTTCTCTACTTTACTTTAAGAGTAAACGTTTCCTGCAAATAAAAGACATAAATACCTCTACTGCATTTGAAGTACTAAAAAGAATCCCTTCAGCCCCACGTATCATGCAGGACGTTATGATACCTGTCCATCTAAGACTTCCTGGGACTCATGAGACTCCTCCCATGACAGCAGCAGTAACTTTAACATCTTATATGCTATAACAGTCCTTCAGCAAACCAAGTAAGTCATTGACTGTTGTTAGAGTGAGTGTTCTCCATAATTAAATTATCTTTTTTGCTAAAAATACAATTAGACCCAATAGTGCTTTTCATGCGTAAGCTAAGTAACATGATCAGGCATGCCCAACAAAAAGAAACACTCTGAAAGGTGAACCTCATCAGAGCACAGCTGCTCAAACAACACTTGAAATTGTATCTTCTATCATAGCAATATAGTGCAATTATATGTAATGTGCTTCCATGGCCATTTTCCCCTTGAGTTACAGTGAAACAATGCCAACAAGTGACCAAAACATTTGGAAACATGTATTCAGCATAATTGGAGTGTACAAATATTTATGCTAACATTTTTATGAGAAAATATAGAGGAGATATAAAAGCATCAGACATCCTGGAGGAGCAGATGGATGTCTCTCCACTGGCTTTCAGTAAACTGTACATGTAGTACATTATGCTTGCACTCTTGAAACTGCTGCTTATTAGCTATCATAACTGAAGTCAATAACCTTTAAAGTCAGCTGAGCAGTGTTCCTCACCAGGGCAATACTTGCCTTATGAAACCAGATTATAGCAATACCTTACCCCAGACATTCAGCTGATTCAAGGTTTATTTATTTATTTTTTTTGCAATCTTGCGTAATTTAAGGGTAACCAAATCTCTCTAGTGCCTTAAATGACTAACATCGTGCATCTGACATGTATTCTATTTGTGCTAAAATATTCACCCATAATTTCTATAAATAGATCCTGTCTCCTACTACATCAGCTCCTTCCATCCTGACCAATACACAGGTGCAAACCATTATCCGAACATCTTTGAATGGTTTGTGCATCAGTGTAACCAAATAGCAACCAAAACTGTGAAATTCATAGGCCTACCTGGCCTATATGGATATGTTAATGTATTCCATGTGACCCCCACAAAAAGTTTATGTACATATCTTTCTGGGTCTCATTAGCTTAATATCCATATCTGTCAGTATATACACAGGAAATATCAAAATTACTTATTATTTCTGTAAGGGATTTCAAACACAACATGAGCAGGATTGGAGAAACCAGTTATTTCTGACTCTCCAGCACATACCAAACTGTGAAGTGAGTCAGTCTGGAATTAACCTTAGGCATTGCCCAAGATGATCATATGTTTGGGTTAGCAAATGAATGAATTTCAAAGGAAACTCAGAAAATTAAGAATTATATTAAGGAAACCCTAGTTTTCTCTATCAAAGGTTTGTTCTGCACCCATGCTGACCACCAATAGGTTCTGCCATGTAAGTTGGGTATCCTGCATTAACACCAGTGTTTTATAATATATCACAGTGGTTGTCTTCTGGGAATAAATCCACACTGATCCAATTTAATTAACAAAGATGAAGATGTGGCCAAGCTGCCAGTAATCATGTTTTCATCCACTCTCCCCACAAGTGACATAGTTCAAAAAGAGCATTGTTTACTCCCAGGGACCATTTGAAAGGTGCTTCATTAATAGGCCCAAAGTCTCTGTCTCTGCTAAGGCTATAAAACTCATCTTATCTTCTAAGAGCAATTTAGGCAGGCAAAACACTGCAAAACGCTAGCTGAATTCCCAGAGATATTTGAGGAATATACCCTCAAATGTGCAAATTGTTAACTTCTAAAAGCACACAAAATGTCAGTAGGATGTCTTGTTTTTAAATTTGTCTATAGATCTAAAATCTTCCAAACCATCCTGCCCACTTTTAAATGTCTAGTATACAGTGGTAAAGTTCTCTGAGCTCTAGGCAAATTATCGTAAAACCTTTTTTTGTGGGGCCTTAACCCTAAATGTGGACTAATAATCAATCATCTCTTTGTTATATCTGTGTCATTATCTAATCCCATTAGATCCCTTGTATATTATTCATGTAATGCCGCTATCCACTTTCACCTAAATCTCCAATACCTCAACAAAACATGCCTAGTAACTACTAAACAATTACTAAAGGAGCAGTAATAAAATATCTGAAATAATTATAGGGAACCATACCTCTCAACCCCATAGCACAAGAAATCTGGAGAAAGCCAAAAATAATGGGGGGACAAAGGCTCTAAAATAAGGACAAATTTTAAATATTGTTCCTATAAACTTTGAAAGTTGATAGAATAAAATGTTTTGTGTTAGCATGCATTCTGTGGTGGGTATGAAGTCTGAAACTCAAATGTGTACCATTATTTAGTGACGTCAGTCCTAGATTTGCCAGAAAACCACAAATGTTATGAGAAATAGATCAAAATATTAGGCAAACTTCTGGACATTCTGCAAAAATGTTGACAGCTGAGAGTTATGTAGGGAAGGCCCTGGTTTTGTATTACATAGGGATAAATGTCTAATAGTGACCTAGATAAACTGAGATTGATTAGGTTCTCAGAAAGCTAAAAGAGCCAGGGAGGGGTGGGTGACAGATTTGTGACATATGTCAGCAAACTTGCCTGGGAGGGAGAGTTGTAGTGGCTCATCCTGTGTGTTTACCTGCTGCTCCATAGACTATAGCATAGGTTGCTATGCAAGATCAGGCTCCAAGAGAGATGTGATTTAGTCCAACCAAGCCAACATCGTAGCCCTTTTAGAGATGTGTCAAAAAGCAGCCATGCCTCTGTATTACAGGGTATCCCTCTCATATCACCATTGTGACACTGCCAGCCCAGCTATCTGGAATTTTGCAAATAATCATATGTCATTTGTGAACATTAACTTGATTCATATGCTTGTCTTACAAATGTAAGAGAACTGTATGTCATGTACTGAGTTTCAAGAATGTAACCACAGTGTACCCTACTAAAAAAGAATAGAAATGTATATAAAATATATACCTGTGCAAATGTATATTTTAATAGTAGAAGCTGGAACATACAGAGTTAACTTGCAAAACTTCAAGAAAATAAGTTAAAAAGTGAAGTGTTTTATGATTGTGTTATCTCTCAGTAAGCAGACACAATGTCTAGAGCTAGAGGCATTCCTTTTGTCTTGAAACAGAAATAATTGCTAGGTTTCAAATGTAAAAGTGTTTAATTGTTTTATGACTTCCAGTTCTGAGCAAACATTTGAGAGATATGTATTTTCACACAGAAATGTTAAATTTTGTTAAGTTTCTGTTAACCTGGGAACTGAAGGCAGGAGACAAAGAGTGATGTCATCCAGGCTAAGCCAGCAGTAATATGTGATGTTAATTTAAGAACTCTCAGAGACAGAGTGTGCATTTTGTATCTTGTCTTGGACCTAGAAGCAGCCATTCAGCACTTCTCCATCTGCCTTGTTCTGTAAGTAAGTTTAGGGCACAATAATTTATTTTAGATATAGACAGGAATATAGTAAATATTAGTTTAGATGTTTTCTGTATTTATTTGAGACTGTCCTGCAATGTTGTTTTTAAATATTTCCTGTGATTCTGAACTTTGTAGTTACTATGTTGATTGAATATTGTCTTGTTCTTTTATTATTAAATATATTTAAACCTATTTTTGTGGCTGATATTTGTGAGACATATTTAAGCTCTTAGAGTACTTGCATATGCATTTAGTGACACTGTACAGGCCAATCCTAAATAGCCTGGGTCTTGGTCACACTTACCATTTGGATAATAGTAACATTACACATAGAATTGGTCACCCTTTGTAAGGGCATTTATAGTAGCTGATAAGTAGGGGTTGGTAGCAGTGATAGCTACCTTATAGTCTGGGCAGAAGGGGGCATAGCTGCTAAACCTGTGCCAGCCTTCCCTATGTGTATGTGTGCATTTGTATATAAATCAAATCTCAAAGTGTGTGTGTGTGTGTGTGTGTGTGTGTGTGTGTGTGTGTGTGTGTGTGTGTGTGTGTGTGTGTGTGTGTGTGTGTGTGTGTGTGTGTGTGTGTGTGTGTGTGTGTGTGTCAGTTACTTGGGCAGGGACACAAAGCACTGGTTGGACAGAGAGGGTGCTGGAGGTCTTGGCTTGACCTCTCAGCTGAGATCTTAACCCTACAGCTGTGCCGGTGGGGAGTCTTAAGGGGATCTGGAGAAAAAGGGAGAAACCAGCCCCCAGACTGACTGTGATCTCTGTGTGCTCTTAAGGGAAATTGTACTTGACTGTGTGTGTACTTGTCATCCTCCATTGTGTATGTCCCTCACTGTTGCCAGTGGTGAGGAGTGAGGCTTCTTGATTACTGGGTCAGTGCAGGGGTGTCACAACCACCATGGGGTGGGATTAAGCTACATTCACAAATAGCTGCCAGAATGATATTCCTTTTATTTTTGCTTTTGCCTCATGGAGAATAAATGCACTGGGAACAGTTCTCACTCAGTGAGGAAAGAATGGGACAGCTATTCATGAGGCGCTGATGTTTGGCATGCTGTGAGACCAAAAGAAAAAAAAAATAATAATAACTATAGGGAAGGTAGCAAACCCAGTAATTAAATAATCATGCTCCTGTGACATCCCATGTTTTTTGAAAATCTATTTGTTAACCAGGTAACACCATTGGGCAAAATGTCCCTTTTTAGGAGTGACTCAGGAGTACTACCTGGTTAAGTGAATTCTTAGAGATACACAGTAGGCAAATGGGGGTGGAAGAAAATCAAACCCTGTACACTAATCCTGTGTGCTAAGTGCCAGACAACTTAAATAAGAAGGATAAAATGTAGGATAAATGTGTAAACATCTGACCCTGCATCCTCAAAATATACACAATGTCTTATATTCTAATCCTTGCACAATTAGTAGAAAATACCTGCTTATTCTAGGAATTCTACTCCATCTGGGCTGTCTGTTTGCATCCAGTGGATTTAAAATAAGCTTCCATTCTCCAAACAACAATGTTCTCCCTCCTGAAAAGCTATCTAGTCAGCTATAATTATACTAAGGTATACAGGAGATAAATCAGGCTGTATATTTACAGTTGCCATGGTGAATTCTAAAATTTCCCAACAACCATTCATTGACACATTAAATAAATGCTCTGACAGATATGAAAACACATGAAATAGGCAGGTACAGGTCAGTAATATGGCAAGCTCCCTCTGCCTGTACCCCTCATGAGAAGCTGTATAACAGTTTTTACGTCCCATCTTGACCAAAGCAGAATGCTGTTGCATGGCTAAATGCAATTCTTGTTTAAGTAAGACTCAATTAGTAAACTTCTTCATATAAGCAAATGCCATTGTGTCTGGTTACATCATTCAGTGATAGAACTGCATAATATTTTAATGCCATAGTAACAGACACTTTTTCTGTCTGCTTGGGGCCAAGGGCTCCTCCCTAATCTAAGAGAGCAGGCTCTCAATCTGAACATCAAAAAGTTTCATTAAATAAAACTTATTGCATTGATATATAAATATTCAAAGCATTTACTCAGTGTTTAGGACAAATAGTTCAGAAAGCCAAAACACGTCGGTACAGATAACATAACACAACATATTCCATTGAGCAAAAGTATTGCAACAGTTTAAAAAACAAATGCATAAAAACAGTTAATATTTCTGATAGCAGAAACATTTTAGTAAATAATATTTTGGTCTGATTTGATCTCAAATGGTATCCTGTAAGCTTCAAAGCTAAAAGCAGGACTGCCAAAATTGATAGAACATCTACTGCCTACCACTCCCAATTTTAAGTAGAGTGCAACATAGTATATGACATACAAAATGCTTTAAATACAAACTGTCTCAACCCTCCCAACTAAATGTGTTATTCACCAGAGTCATAATAAAAGGCCTAAATGTCAACAGAAAGAAAAAAAAAATCAAGTATTTTCCAAGTTAGTCACATTCGGGCTAATAAGCCCTTTCCCAATAGGAATGTGAGTCATTCCAACAAATGCCTCAGATCTCCATTATTCCATGGAGAATATATCCATCAGCTATCTTGACTGAATCAGTCTCTGCTTAAGCAATGGATATGGCTGTGCTTCCCACCTTTTTCCTTCACTAAAACCCATCAGTTATCGTGTTGATATCCTCACTCTGATTCATCCCAGGGCTATTCAAAAACACATTGGGAGAGTTAACCCATTGTTGCACAGCCACCATTGCTACTGTGAGGGCAATAAACATTTTAGAGTGAGTAGGAAGAAGTACTTTGAAAGATGAAGGACACAGAGCCTGGAACCTTGATAACTTAATGCCAGAAATAAACCTCAAGCATTTCTTTCTAGTTGCAGGGGAGAATTGATTTTAAAAAATAAGATTATTATGGAGAACTTTAGCTCCAGGTTTCCTTAATGCAGTCTCTTTAAGGGCATAAGTTCCATATCTGATACTAACATGTCTAGCTTTTTTTTCTGGGTAAAAGCACTTGGAGACAGATATACTCAATGGGATTGCTAAATTAATATCCCATTAGCTATCCACCAGTTTATTTTGCCAAACACTGCAGCACACAGGTGACTTTCAGGGTGTCACTGAGGTAGAAGATGATAGTGGTCTCCCTCCCATGGTGTAGAAAGTAAATGAAGAAACCAAGTAAATAGAGGGAATGTTGGCTAGATTAGCAGGGGGAGGGTGACTCCTGGGCTGGATGATGAAAAGAAGTAAACAGTACCTAAAAGCACTATAAACATGAAAAAAAAACAGAAGCCTTGGTATGAAAATCAGGTGTACCCAAATGTGTGGAAGCTGAAGTGCAGACACAGCAGGAACAAGAAGAGTTTCTAAAAATGACAGAACTCCAGGACAAGATAGACAAAATGTACACTGAAGAGATGAAAATAAGTGAGTTGTTAGCAGATTATATGAAAAAAAATGATACAAAGCTTAAGAACATTAAGATGTCACAGACTAGCCATTCTAACTGCATAGAGGTCCTGCAGAATATATCCAATGAATATACTCAAAGATGTGCTCAGCTGGTGGTAACACAAAGGGAAATGAAAGAAAATATGGCTAGAAAGAGAGGATAGAAAGATGAGAGAGAGAGGGAAAACTAGAGAATTACAGATGGCTCTGAGGGAATGGAAAGAGGAGACTGCAGACTGCACATAATAGAATAGTTAAGTAAATGGACAGAGTTACTGACAGAGAGCAGTTTGATAGACAGGGCTCGTGGGGGGTTTATTTTAGCACTGCAGGCAACACACTTTCCCAGACCTGTTCTAGTAAAAATCCTCAACTATCAGCTAAAAGAATGATTGTAAATTTGCTGTGTCAGAAAGGCAAGAATCTACAATTAGGAAAGAAACTCATGTTTGTGGGTCTTGCCTTCTCCCTGAAGACAGGGTTCAAAAAGAATAAATTGTCTCCAAATCTCAGAATATGTAAAACCAGATAGCAATGGAGGAATTACACAGATACAAACAGACATTGCAGCAGAAGGAAAGGTCAAATGGAGCTACATGGCCCATGAGTAAAAAGCAAAGTCAAGAAAAAAGGACTGCAGAAACATAACCACTGAAACTATTCTCGTATGTAAGATAGGAGGATAGATATGGAAAGGCTATCAAAACAGATTGCAGTATCACTGGCAAAAGAACAAGCAGAAAGTGAGATGAAGGGATCACAAAATACAGAGAATTTAGAGTAAAATAAAGTGATGTGTGTAAAAAGGAACCAGAAATGGTTACTATACTGTACATATTAGTTACATGCAGTTGTCTTTCTACATCACTTCTAATTCTTGATACATTAAGTGCTTGAAACTAAGATTATATAAAGGTAATTAAATGGTATGGTAAAACTGTGCAAGCTATATTTCACATTTTATGCTAAACATAAGAGTGCATAAAGGGGGGTCTGTCTTGTAATAATTGGGGATACATGGTAATGGGAGTGAATTAAAGAATAGAAAAAAGTAGAAAAGTAAGTGAAAAATTGTAGTATAGAGAAGTAGTTATACAAAAATGAGAAATGAAAATCTTTGCAACAGTCAGCCTTTATTGTTTACTTGGCTGAGAGAGGGGTAGAAAATGGAGGTAGATCTGTAAAAGATTGGATGTGAGTATGAAATTGGTGCTAAATGGGAATAAGGCAACAAAGTGATGAATGGAATCAGTGGGGAGGTTTAGAATAGATTTCTTGGAACTGGGTTGGACATGCATAAGTTCAATTAATCAGTCAATAAAATTAGAGGAATAGAATAATATAATGAAGAAAAGAGGGAACAATGTATTTAGGCAAAATACCGTGAAAATCAGAATTGACAGATAAATAGATCAGCTATGAGAAGAGAACAAATTTTAAATGGAAGCAGTGGTGATGGCTAGCATAGCTTTCTAGGAACCGAGCAGAACATGTACATGTTCAATTAGACAGTCTGTGAAACTAGAGAAACAAAGTAACATAATAATGAGAGAAAGAAATAGCTTACTGATATGTCAGGAAAGAAATGCTAGGCAGATTGGACAGGAGATCAGGCATGGGCGGACTAAAGAAAGTGAATGAAGAGACATAAAATAAATAAATGGGGAAAATATGAAACAGGGTCAAAGTATAAGGCTAGTCAAAACAGACAGTAGCAGAAAAAAAAGACTAAAGTAAAGGATCTTAGTAACAAGAAGAGAAATGTTGAAAAAGGAAATGGTAAATTGGAGGATATGTATCAGGGAGTGAGGAGACAGACAAATGCTAGTTTAATGATGCAGAGAGGAATTCAAGAGACATACAGTGAGGCATATAAGGGTGGTGGGAAAAAAAGGAATAAGAAAAAAGATGCGCGTAACTTCATACCTAAAGGAGAGTATAAATGTAAATAAAATAAGACAAAGCAAATATCTTAAATGGAACTCAATATTTTAATACAGAATGTGAATGGTCTCATAGATAAAATAATGGCAGATAATGTATTTACCTACATTAGACAGTGGGAGGGTATAGTAATGCCTCAGAAAACACATTTGGAAACAGGAACAGGACCATGAAGAACTAGTAAAGAAGAGTTTGTGCAAGGGATACTACAGTGGATATAAAAAGTGTACACACCCCTGTTAAAATGCCAGGTTTTTGTGATATAAAAAAATGAGACCACAATAAATCATTTCAAAACTTTTCCCACCTTTAATGTGACCTATAACCTGCACAATTCAATTGAAAAACAAACAAATCTGTTAGGCGAAAAAATATAAAAAATAAAAAACATACACTAAGTTGGTTGCATAAGTGTGCACACCCTTAAACTAATAGTTTGTTGAAACACCTTTTGATTTAATTGCAGCATTCAGTCTTCTTGGATAGGAATTAAATCAGCATGGCACATCTTGTCTTGGCAATATTTGCCCACTCTTCCTTGCAAAAGTGCTCCAAATCTGTCAGATTGCTAGGTCATGTCTTGTGCACAGCCCTTTTCAGTTCATCCCACAGGTATTCTATTGGATTTAGGTCTGTGCTCTGCTTGGGCCATTCCAAAACTTTAATTTTCTTCTGGTGAAGCCATTCTTTTGTTGATTTGGATGTATGCTTGGGGTCATTGTTATGATGAAAGGTGAAATTCCTCTTCATCTTCAGCTTTCTAGCAGAGATGCCTAAAGGTATTTGGCCAAAAGTGACTGGTATTTGGAACTATTCATAATTCCCTCCACCTTGACTAGAGCCCCAGTTCGAGCTGAGAAAGACAACCCCAAAGCATGATACTGCCACCACCATACTTCACTCTGGGAATGGTGTGCTTTTGGTCATGCAAAGTGTTGTTTTTGTGCCAAACGTACCTTTTGGAATCGTGGCAAAAAAGTTCAACCTTGGTCTCATCAGACCATAACACATTTTCCCACATGCTTTTGGGAGACTTGATGTATTGTTTTGCAAATTTTAGCCGGGCCTGGATGTTTTTCTGTATAAGAAAAGGCTTCTCTCTTGCAACTCTACCCCATAGTCCAGACATATGAAGAATACGGGAGATTGTTGTCACATGCAGTACACAACCAGTACTTTCCAAAAATTCTTGCAGCTCCTTCAGTGTTCCTGTAGCTCTCTTGGCAGCCTCCCTGACCAGTTTTTTGTCTTGTCTTTTCATCAATTTTGGAGGGACGTCCAGCTCTTTGCAATGTCACTGTTGTCCCATATTTTCTCCACTTTTTGATGACTGTCTTCACTGTGTTCCATGGTATATCCAATGCTGTGGAAATGTTTTGTACCCTTCTCCTGACTGATACCTTCCAGTAATGAGATCCCTTTCATGCTTTGTAAGCTCTCTGCGAACCATGGCTTTTGCTGTAGCAGGCAACTGAGTAAATGTCAGGAAAATCCTACTAGGACAACTGAACTTTATTTGGGGTTAATCAGTCTCTTTAATTGATGGCAAGTGTGTATCTAATAAGACTGAATGCTGTAATTAAATCAAAAGGTGCTTCAACAAAGTATTACTTTAAGGGTGTGCACACTTATGCAACCAGCTTATTGTACGTTTTTTATTTTTTATATTTTTCCCCTAACGATTTGTTTGTTTTTCAATTGGATTGTACAGGTTATAGGTCACATTAAAGGTGGGAAACATTTTGAAATGATTTATTGTGGTCTCATTTTTTAATATCATAAAAACCTGACATTTTAACAGGGGTGTGTACACTTTTTATATCCACTGTATGCAGAAATAAAGTAAGGAATGAAGAGGTGTCTAATTATTTGGATATCACAGAGGGATTGCATAATTGTAGAAGAGCAGAAAGTAAATGAACAGGAAAGATACATGTTGCTTCAGGGAGACTGGAGAGGAAAGAAAATTACTTTGGGGAATATTTGATAATATATTAAAGATGCATATGATATATATGGAAGCAGAGTGGGAAAAGCATGAGTTAGTGCTTGTGGAACCCAGTACTGAGAAAGCTTTTGACATGGTGGATTTGGAATACTTATGGAAAATAATTTATAGAATAGGATTCCCATTATCCTTTATTTTTTAATATGTGATAGATATTGATGGTCTAGCGCAATGATTAAATTATTGACAGAGTAACAACAGAATTTGAGATTGGAAGTGGGCCTAAGTAAGGTTGCCTGCTCTCCCCTTGCTATCTGTCTTACATTTAGAGCCTTTGGCATGGGGGGACAACAAAAGAAGGTAGCTAATGACATGATATTGTACATAATGAGACCAGAACAGGACATTCCAGAATTCTTTGGAATCCTGAGGAGATTTACAAAATTATCTGGTATAACAAAAGCTATAAGTGTTAGTTACAAGCCCACACATGAACTGGTGCAGGAATACCCACATTTATGGTAGTATTATATTTTATGATACTCAGGAATATGGATAGAAAGAAATTCAAGAGGCTCACTGATGGAATCATGGGACGACATTAAGAGTAAGATAGTATGAAAAATATGTAGACAATAATAAAAGCAGACCTAAATCAAAGGGTGCAATTAGTCAAGATGTTTTTTGTTCCCTTGATACTGTATTTAGCCAAGGTATTCATGTTTGTTCCAGGTAGGGTGTTTGGGTACAATTAAGGAAGGTTATAATGAAGTACAGTTGGCACCAAAAGGGCCCTCGGGAAAAGTGCTGGATCATGACATTTCCAGTGCGTGACAGAGGATTGGCTGTGCTGAATTTACAACTGTACTTTAGAGCAGTGCAGCTAAAGATGGTGTATTATTTACAGAATGAGAGTTACAGGGCAAGACAGAAAGGGTTAATGCTTGGCCGAGGAGGGTTAGTTGAATATATGGTCACTGATTTTCACCAAGGAACAAAATGATCTATATTTGATGCAAGTGTGCACGTGTATGCAAAGGTTTTGACATTCATGAATGGGAACTGGTTTTCAGAGTGGAATTTAGAGGTTTGGCCAATAATACTAGGCAGAGTAGGGCTAGTAATCTACAGATCTAATAGCTAAAAAATGGTGAGAAGGAGAGGAAGATATGTTATCAGGAACAAATGGGAGTACAGAAGAGGTGAATGGAATGGGAGGAATTTATTCAAAGATTCAAACTAATTAGCAGTGAGTTTATAAAACTGGAGAATATTGAGAATCTTGGAAAATATGATAGAGAAATGAAAATAAATGGAATAGAGATGTCAGTGCTAGTATGGCTGCTAACAAATGCAAGAACAGAAGGAGTGAACAATAAAACACTAATTAGCAGACTATATAAAGCAATAATAATAGGAGATATAGAAATTACTAGTAGATAAATACAGGTATATCAATGGATAATGGGAGAAAACCCTACAAAGGAAAGGCAGAGTAAGTTTGTAGAATCACCAGTGCTGTGACTAAATCAAGAAAATATCAAATGTTCCAGGGGATAAATCAAATGTGTTGGAAGTGTGGACAAGACCAGATAGGGGACTGGCAACATGTCTGTTTAGTGATGCAGTAGGTCAGTGGGGTTCAAGTAGGATTCACAAAACATAATGTGGAAGTTAATAGGGCATGAGGTACAAATACAGGAGACAGACACTTAAGCTGGGAGCATACCTTGAGGTACAAATACAGAAGACAGACTTTTATTTAAGCATACCTGCATGCACAGATGCATATTAAAGTGTTAGTTTCACTACTGTTGGTAGTAGCTAAAAAGGCAATAACAAGAAAGTGGAAAACAACTCAAGAGCTTAAAGTAGAAGAGGTTTTAGAGATTAACCAATAATTTAAAGGATATGGGAAGAAAATTGAGGAACAATAGACTGAGGAATCTACATGAGAAGACATTGAGTTATTTGGCTTTTGGAGTAGGACATTCAGAATGAAAGGGAGAGAATGGTGGAAAGAAGGAAACAGATTGGAGGGAGTATAGTACTGGAAATGTGTTAGGAAAACAGATGGAATGAACATTGAAAGAGTGCAACTCTAATCTACAGTTACAGAAAAGAATGCTATAACAGAAGGGGTGAACTGTGTAATTTCAAAGTTTAACTTGAAAATGTAATAATTGGTTTGGTGTTGTGCCTAATTTAAGAGATTAGAGTTGAAAGGCTGTTTTTAAATAAAGTGGGGAGACAGAAAATTGTCAACCACCAGGGAAGACCAGAAAAGCACAATGTGTGCAGGCTGCACTGATGTTGTAAGATGTTGATATTTCAACAAAGTAGCATTACACTAAAACAAATATAAATAAAAAATACAATAAAATAACTGCTGGACAGAAGCCACTATGTTAAGTCCTTCATCAAGTCCAGCCATCATAATATTCTTGTAACTTGCCTTGGCCTTGCTGTCAATAATTATGCCCCCTAGAATCACTGTCTCAGACAAATAATTGAATACTGACCTCTGTAAAAGTCTGCTGAAAAGTCATGTGCCGAAATGTTCAGTAAGCACCCTTTCTATTTGCACAGTCCATTCATCAACTTGCTTTACCAGTCCTTCAATATTTGTCATTATACAATGACTCCCCCCATTAATATTCCAAAACGTGCACGCTGATTGGTCAGCATGCACGTTGTAAATCAGAGTTATACTAATAGAAAAAGGTCCAGTCCCCCGGACTTTTTCCATTAGTATAACTCTTTTTTTACAACAAGGGAGAACACAAGATCTCTGCTGCTTTTTACACACTGTCTTGCTATGTTAAATGAGTTTAACATAGCGAGACAGCTTTAAAAAAATAACGGAGATCTTCCTATCTCCGTTGCTTTTTTTAAAGCTGTCTCGCTATGTTAAATGGGTTTAACATAGCAAGACAGCTTTAAAAAAGCAATGGAGATTCTCAGTTGCTTTTTTTAAAGCTGTCTCGCTATGTTAAACTCCTTTAACATAGCGAGACAGTTTGTAAAAAGCAACAGAGATCTTGCTTTCTCCATTGCTTCTGCCCACAACTCTGATGTCCTGCATAAGCATACGCATGTGCAGTACATCAGAACTGCTGCAGAATACCAGACATCTGCGGAAGGGCAGCAAGGAGGCATTATACAATGCCATTATTTAAGAAAAGTAATTATTTTTTTTCTTAAATAATGTCATTGTATAATAGCAGTAACCCACTTCTGGGTGTGGGTAATGCTGGATTTACCCACAGTTGTCTTTGTTTGGCCACTCGGGCTTCGCCCTCGTGACCAAACCACACCAACCGTGGGTAAATCCAGCATTACCCACACTCAGGTATGGGTTATTGTTATATTAATAGCAAAGAGTTTTACATAATTTTTTGTATGGAAGATGGTAGCTGGTGTGCTGCTCCATAAGCCATCAGATAGCACACTAAGAATATATGCAGCAGACAAATGGATGATTAGCCAGACACCAGTTTTTTCACTGATAAATTGTCACCAAATTTTTTTTTCTACTTTTAGTCCTCTAAGACATTCAGGTAAATGGCAAGAGCTTTCAGCACAAGTTGCACAGCAATGCAAACAGTAACAGTTAAGACTGAGAACTGCAAATCCCAGAATGGAGGCACTCAATGTGCAAAAATGGGGACTTAGATATACTATGTCTGAGACTGATGTGTCTCAGAATATTCCCTTTCTCTGAGGTATGAAAATCTCAGAGTTAGTAAATATAAGTATCAAGGTGGTGGAGGTGTATCCCACCACAATGGGGAGGGTACAGGGGGGTTACCTTCCTCCAAAACATGACAAAATGAAAAGACTTTATTTGAGAACAGCTATTGTCAACATTATCTATTCTACTTTGGTTTCACTTTTTTTTTTTTTTTTAATTCCAGGACTCACAATTATGGGTCTCAGAATAACAATAGGGAACCCCTTTAAATTCATTTTAATCTGTTTAACTGATCCTGGCAACTCTCTGCACAATTTGGTTGGGAGAGCATAGAGGAAACCCTTCTAGAGATAGTTTTTCATAACAGGAAATCCTTATAATGTAGACTTTTTTAATCCTGCTGCAAAAATTACCTATTTAAAATGGGGGGGGGGCAGACAAGGAAAATGTAATGCACAATGTATTAAACAATTATGAATACAAAACAATGAGAATGTCATCTTCCTCTGATATTTTCCATATTATGAAATCACTAATACTAACATCTCTACAAATGATGTGGTCAAAAAGCAGTATTGCTGATATCTCACCAACATGATTCATATCTTTAGAAATTAAATCAATGTTAACTCTAATGCATAAAACCCACAACTTATCAAAATAACAACATGTTTATTGTCTATACATAGAAATGGAAAATGAAAATGCCTACATTACATTATTTGTGAGGATTTTATAATACTTATATTTCCCATGTCTCTATTCATTGTCATACAGAGCAGAAAGGGTGGCTACATTTCTGAAATATCAAGCAACTTTCATTATTCCTTCTGCATCAAATAATGCAGATTCAAAAGCACTGTGTATAAATAATATGTGAGAATTATATAAAATGATCCTACTTAGCTCATGTAATACATACCAAGCTGTCCAGTTCTGGTGTTTTAATCATGATTGTTTTTTTTTTTTTTTTTTTTTTTTTTTTACTGTAATAACCACATGTTAAACAACAAACTAAAAGTAAATTAAACTGCCTGCATTTACAAGGATTCATAATTTTATAGTTTGTCTGGTTCCAAGGGTGTCCTGGCTTTGATGATGAATGCCAGCATTAACCCTGCTTCAGACTAACTGAGATCATTACTATATTCAGATTTACATTTTCTGCATCATATTTGGCACAGTGTATGAGACTGTATTGTCTTCTGCCATGATTTAAGTAGTTAACCTTTCATGGCTGATAAGATAGTGCCAAAATGGATCTATATTACGTTATCGAATTCCGGTAACATCGAACACCAGAAGACCGACACGTAAAGCGTGAACCACAGTAACGGTGAATGTACAAAACCACGAAACGTGAAATGTCGAAATGTTATGGTTGGCCCATCTGTGGTATAGCTCCATAAGGTAAGTGTGCGATAGTTACGGACCTTAGGGTTAGGGTGCGGGTTAAGGTAAGTGCATAGATAGGTAATGTATGTAAGGTTTAGTGTAGGGTTAGAAGTAGGGTTTTGTTAATTGTATGTGTGGATTATTTGTTTTGTTTGGGTATATGTCTGTAGGGTAAGCGTGCGATAGTTACAGACCTTAGGGTTAGGGTGTGGGTTAAGTTAAGTGCATAGATAGTAATGTATGTAAGGTTTAGTGTAGGGTTAGAAGTAAGGTTTGGTTTGTGTATGTATGTGTTTTATTTATTATGTTTGGGTATGTAGTATGTAGCGCGTGGTGGTGTTGGCCGACTATGATGGCTCGAGATTTGAAAATTCGCAGTTTAGGAGGTTCGAAGTATTTGCGGTTTGGGCTATGTGTGTCGGTGTTGTGGTGTTCGATGTTACAGGTTTTCGATAACATAATATAGACCCCCAAAATGCTGTAAGGTGAGGCACTGCATACCACTTGAATATAATGCATGTAGTATATAATGATGTGTGCACAGGAATTGTGTATTTAGATAAGTATTTGGCCCAAACTTTGTAAACAGGATTATGATTACAAATACTTAACTGGATCAGTATTGCTGCCTATTTATGAAATAAGTAATACTGCAGGTAATAAAGCATCCTCTGACTCAGCATTGATGGATTTACTGCACATCAGCAAGTAAAATGGCATCAAAAATTCTCAGTCTAGGGATCTAAACTTCTTCTGTACCATCAACAGAGTGGTTTGGAGGGGCAAGTATATCTCACAGAGGATGCTGTTGTTCTGGAACAGACGACCCATCCACATAAAAAAAGTTCATCCTTCTTCATATTCGATTGCAACTTAGATCTATGGATGAGAAATAAAAAATTTATCCCAGGACTATGCTGTGTACTACTAATAGACAGAGGCAACTCCTAAATGCTTTATCCCATGCATGTGTGCACTTAAGTTATCTGTGGTATGCTACCAGTTATTCTCATTAGAGGTAATATATAATTATTGACCATGGGATACAGATGGCCAATCTATAACCAAATGGGATAGGTTATTTTGAGCACAAAAAGGGAAATTGGCTTGGCTTAAAATGGCCCACAAGGGCAGCTAGCCTAGTCCTTCCCTATGAACCAATAAGCTGAATATTGGTTATTTTAAAGAGCCAACATCCATCCATCCTCAACTCCTTTTCCCATTTTGCACATGGGGTCAGGGTGTCACTTCAACAGTGACAATCATCTCAAGCCAAGATTTACATCACCGAGTGACTACCCCTGCCACAGTAGTTTCCATATCACTTAGTCACACACACACTTGCAACTATGGCCAATTTAGAGTGTCCAGTCCACCTACTGCATGTCTTTGGAATGTGGGAAGAAACCAGAGCACCCAGAGGAAACCCATGCGACCACAGGGAGGACATGCAGACTCTGCACAGAAGGCACCCCTGCTGAGAATCAAACCGGAGAACCTCTTGCTGTGAGACAACAGTGATAACTGCTGCACCACTGTGACCAATACATTTTTAAAACAACAATCTGCCATTTTTAAAAAGACTGAGCACTTTTAATCCTCCATTGGTACCAGAACTGGCTGCTTTTCTTAACATCTGTGATGGTGAAATAAGGCAACTTCTATCTACGCTATCTAAAAAATATATTTTAATGTTAGATAAGATGACCAAGGATAACCAACAGAACTCGTGCACAGGAAAAATTAAAATTGATAAAAACTGTTTATTCCAATCAGGGTTTAGCGCTTTCAACTAGGTATACTAGTCTTCATCAGAACCATAGAACAACATACTAAACAGATTTAAATAGCAGAAGTAGTTCAAAAAAGGCGCCAAAACATTTAAAGGTATAATACACAAAAATACACAGAAAATAATTTGACTCACTAATCAACACTAAGCAACACATAACACATATAAATATATCTAACTTTTTCATTTAAAATACATATAAATCTCATAAAAACCCATAAAAAATATATATTTTGCATTAGGTTGTGTATAAATGTACTTATAAAAATAAAAATAAATATAAATGTAATGATAATGATTAATAATAATAATAAAAGTTACTAATCAACCCATGTATAATGAAATGGTGAATAACTTGAACCACCTCATACAATATCACATGGAGAATGTGCCTTCAACTTTACTGGGACAATATTAAGAATGGTTTTATACTAATAGACTCATTTAGTCCAGGTGCCCTAGTGGCATCCAACAAAATCTGCCACTTACTCTCTAATGCTGATAACTGCACTTTCCAATTGCCACCAAAAACAGAGTTTTGCAAATGATCTATAATGGCAAAACGGAATATATGTTCCTCGCCAAATTCAAGCGTATGCCTATATAAGGCATTCTTGCTGTCTTTTTTCTGAATGCGATAATAATGTTCGTAAATACGTTTCTTAAGATTCCTTTCCGTTTTGCCCACATAATAGGCAGAACAAATCATACACGTAGCCAGATAAACCACTTTGGTGGTGTTGCAATTCCCTGTCCTAAATTTAATAAATGTATTATTAGTATCCCTTAAACAGGTATGTTTGGCCTCATTAATGTGCCTACACTGTTTGCAAGTGCCACACTTGGTGGTACCCCTAAAGATATCTTTTTTATCGCCTTTCTTATTGTTATTTTCCAAAATTCTCTTTAAATTGGCTCCTGTCTTGTAAACAACTCTTGGCAAGGACCCCACTATATGTTCAAGCTTGGAAGCTAGAATAATATCCCAATGTTCCCTTAATATATCCAAAATGAAATGTGTGTGAGGGGTATAGGTTAATACACACACTCTCCCGAAAGTTTGATCATCCTTTTCTTCTTTTTCCAAAGCAACAGTGTAATTTCCCAGCAAAGGGGGGTATTTCTTCCCCCATTCTCTTTGCACATATTCAATAACATTGCTCACCAAATGGACTGGATAGCCTCTATTCAAAAACAAATTTTTATAGGCATACGCTTGAATTTGGCGAGGAACATATATTCCGTTTTGCCATTATAGATCATTTGCAAAACTCTGTTTTTGGTGGCAATTGGAAAGTGCAGTTATCAGCATTAGAGAGTAAGTGGCAGATTTTGTTGGATGCCACTAGGGCACCTGGACTAAATGAGTCTATTAGTATAAAACCATTCTTAATATTGTCCCAGTAAAGTTGAAGGCACATTCTCCATGTGATATTGTATGAGGTGGTTCAAGTTATTCACCATTTCATTATACATGGGTTGATTAGTAACTTTTATTATTATTATTAATCATTATCATTACATTTATATTTATTTTTATTTTTATAAGTACATTTATACACAACCTAATGCAAAATATATATTTTTTATGGGTTTTTATGAGATTTATATGTATTTTAAATGACAAAGTTAGATATATATATATATATGTGTTATGTGTTGCTTAGTGTGGATTAGTGAGTCAAATTATTATTTTTTGTGTATTTTTGTGTATTATACCTTTAAATGTTTTGGCGCCTTTTTTGAACTACTTCTGCTATTTAAATCTGTTTAGTATGTTGTTCTATGGTTCTGATGAAGACTAGTATACCTAGTTGAAAGCGCTAAACCCTGATTGGAATAAACAGTTTTTATCAATTTTAATTTTTCCTGTGCACGAGTTCTGTTGGTTATCCTTGGTCATCTTATCTTACAAGTTGCTGTTCGTTTGGAATTAGTTGTTGAATATATTTTAATGTTCCCAGAGAAGAACAGTTGGATCTGAATGGCGTAAGGTGAAATAGAAACACTAAACTACTGAAAGCTTACAAAGGGGGATCAATAGCTGTCCTAAACACTGATGTATATTATACAACTATAAAAATGTTAGAGTAAAGAAATTATGAAGAACCGTGCACGTACGATGTAAACACAGCTTTTAGGCAAACAGATGACAATACTGATGACTGTGTCATGGAAGGGCAAAGTAATGATACCACAGGAGCTTTTTTGATTACTAAGAATGTTTGTGTTTCATATAGTTTTGGAATTTCTAACATTCTCAAAAATATGAATGACCTACCACTAGGACCCACAGTGCTAAAACAGAGCCATTTATATCAAGACGTTTATTAATTCTTTTGTTCAAGAAACAGTCTTCAATATTACAGATGCTTTTGATTATATGTAAAAAGTTTTAAAAAATGTGGGAAAACAAAGAGAAAGATGTTTTTCCTAACAGCTGATGTGAAATCATTGTATTCAGTCATCCATAAAGATGAAGGACTTGAAATGGTCTCAGATTATTTGTATAACAGAATGAATTTACATGTGTCAAAGATGTGTCTATTAATGGAAATTTGGACATACCATTGTCTTATAATTTTGTAACCTTTGAAGAAAAAAGGTGTAGAAAAAAGTCAGAGGTTACAATGGGAAATGCTGTGGTCCTGAGTTATGTAATTTTAAACATGGCAGTGTGAAAAAAAAGAAAATATTTTTTCAAGTTGCAATATAATTACATTTCGTTCTGCAAACATTTTACTGATGATATTTTTGATTTGGTCAAAATCTAAGGAGGATTTATTAATGTTTTTTTAGTATTTTAAATCAGGCTGATGAAAATATGATTTTTCTTGATTTGCTTTTAAGTAAGAATAAAAAGACAATGAAAGACCAATAAAACCAGCTGAAACAACTTGAATAACTTAAATAACTAAACAAACAATACTAAGTGCTTTCATCCCTTAAATAATTCTTCGAAAAAAATCCATCCCGCATTTACACATTCATCATCCAATTACATTCATGCATGTATTATGCAACTATTAAAGAATTCTTAAGAAATATATTTTGTTTTAAAATCTCAGGACATTTGGCATTTTTTAGGTTTTCGCAGGACACAACTGCCCAAAGTCGGACCATCCATTGCAGTAATAAAATCAAGGTTTGGACTATGCTTTAAGAACATTATGAAATGTATGTAGAATTTGTTTATAATTCGCCATTTTGGAAGAGTTTTTGCAAACCTTTTGGAAGGAAGCCACAAAATACATATCAGAATGATGAGAATAAGTGTAGTAAACAATAAATAAGGTTATATATTTGCATGACTCATTGAGGTCATGAGACTTGCTTGTGATGTTATACAATGTGAGTGGTTGTATTATGTTTCACAGATCGAAGAAGTCCTTTTGAAGGGTGAAAGCAATGCTGTGATTTTAATATTTTAATAAAGCAATTAATCATAAAGGTTAATGAATGAAAACATTATACACACATTAAAGCACACATACACACACAAGAGAGACACAGAATAAAACCGATACTTTTGAGAGTGAATTTTCTCTCATACATTAAGGAAAAAAATCTCTCCTCCAGCAGTATCCTAGACTGGATCCTAGTATCTCATCCCCACTATTTCTCGAACAGTGGAACCCTTCCCGATCCCCTTGGTGACCATATACCTATCTTCACTCATCGACTCCCCTTAACTCAACATCATTCCCATAACTACATTACAACACGTAACCAAAAAGACTTCAATCCTTCTAACTTCACTAACTCCCTAAAATCTATAAACTCGAATTGTCTAAAAACACTTCCTTTAGATGATGCTGTCACTCACTTCAACACCACATTCCTAAAACTGCTAAATGTCCATGCTCCTCTAAGAACTAAAAGAATAAAAACTAAAACTTCTCCATGGCTCACCAAAAATACACTAGCTACTATGCGGAAAAGAGACAAACTCTGGGCTAAATATCAGAAAAATAAAACCCCCCTCATTCACAATGACTAGCGAACTCTTAGAAACAAGGTAAAAAAAATTATCATCTCTGATAGACAAAATTACTTCTTCACACTTCAAAACAACAACAAATCAGATCCTCAGAAATTCTGGAAAGGCATCTCCACTCTACTTCACCCCAGTAAAATAGTCACCCCAACCCCTGACCCTAATGCCACTGATACAGACTTAGCCACTCAATTCAATACATTTTTCATCGAATCTATTTCTAAATTAACCTCCTCTTTCTCCTACAACTCACACTCCAACTCACCTCCATCTTACCCCAACCACACTCAACACAACACTACTACCAATGACACTCTCATATCTACTAACTCTCTTCCACACTCCTCCTCTCCTACTCTCACTCCATCTACACCTTCCCTCTCCCTACAATATACACCTGCTCTCCTACTCTCTCCTCCACTTTATCTTCATCCCCTAACACCCCCTCTCCAGTCCCCCCTCCATTCTCACTAAAACCTATACCCACATCCACCATACTAAAACTCCTTAAGAAACTAAAACCCGGCACCAATGCTCCCGATGACATACCTTCTAACTTTCTAAGCTTAGCAGCCGAAGGAATTGCCTACCCTATTAGCATATTAATCAACCGCTCAATTCAAGAAGATATGGTTCCCCAAATCTGGAAAAAGGCCTTCATCATACCTTTGCATAAAGGCGGTAGTAACAACCTTGTTTCCAACTTCCCCATTGCTATCCTATCTCCCATCTCTAAACTCTTGGAAAATGCATCCACCTTCAACTCCTACCACATCTCCTAGATAACAACCTACTTTCTCCCACACAGCACAGATTTAGACCAAATCACAGCACTATGACAGCCCTCCTCTCCTTTCTAGAAACTGTAAATAGTGCCCGAGACTCTGGACAAATTGTCTCTACCCTTCTACTTGACCTCTCTAAAGCCTTTGATACTATATCACATAGACTGCTTCTAACCAAACTCTCCAAACTCAACCTCTCCCCCTCTACTTTGAACTGGTTCTCTAGCTATCTATCTAATAGACATCAAGCAGTGAAATGGAAAAAGGCTACCTCTTCATTCCTTAACACCCCAACAGGCGTCCCCCAAGGTTCCATACTAGGTCCACTCCTTTTTAACATATTTATAAATGATTTCCACAAAGCCATCCCTCTCTCCAATATCATCCAATATGCAGATGATTCAACCATTATCTGCAAGGCCTCCACCATCCCCACTCTCATAAAACTAACTCAAGATGCTTTCTCTACCACTGAACTATGGATGAAAGCAAATCATTTAGCACTCAACCCCACTAAAACTAAATTAATGATATTCACCCCTTCTAAACACAACTCTCTCAGTACAAACTCATTCTCAATTACTAGTGAAAATTACACTCCCCTGGAACTAGTGACAGAGACCAAACTACTTGGAGTCCAAATTGACAACCAACTAAAATTCAACTCTCATATACAACTCAATATTAAAAAAACACATCAGAAGCTAGGGATGCTCTATAGACAAAAAAACTACATAACAACCACCACTAAAATCACTCTCTCTACTTCCTTTCTTATTCTCTCCCTTCTATATGGAGCTTCACTACTAACTAATCTACAAATCTCCCTGAAAAAACAACTCACCTCATGCTACAATAAAATAGCCAAGTTTGCTACCAACCAAAAGACTTACTCCCACCATTGCTCCTCTCTCCAACAACTAAAATGGCTAGAACTACCCCATCAGCTCTCCTATACACAACTATCCCTTGCTCACAAACTTATTTTCAACCCCTCCCTCTGTCCCTCGCTCTCTTCTGTGCTTAAAATGCACAAACCTGGTAGAATATTAAGGTTCAGCAACCAAAATCTGCTTGAAGTGTACAAACCAACCCGTCCACCTGGCAAATACCTTCTCTCACATGGGTTAGCTCGTCTCTGGAACTGTCTACCTTCATCTATCCGTACTACCTCTAACCATCTTATGTTCAAAAAATCTCTTCATTCACTTCTACTTTCTCAGTGGGAATGCTCTTTCTCCCACCCTACTTAAATACCCATCTCCTGGACTCCTGCTGACGTTCTTGACTTCTCTCTCTCATTATCCATAATTTCCCATTTCACTGTTCATCACTAATGAATACATAAGAATACTCTGCACTCTCATATGTTAAACTCTCTTTATTAAATAACTCTAGTAGAATTTGAATTTATGTATAATTTGAGATAATCTGTCATCAGTTTTCTTTTTTACTTTTAAAACTTAAATTTATTGTAACTGTTTTGCTTAGCATTTGATTTTTGCCTACTGTAACTTTAACAATGTTTAAATATGCCTAATACCTACTGTAACCTACATTGTCTGGAGCTTTTCTCCCCAGGACTCCATTGAAAACGGGTTCTTTTTGGCCCAATGGACTATCCTGGTAAACCAACTGCAAATAAATAAATAAATAAATAAATAAATTACAGGGAAACTGACTAAATAATGTACTTGTATCAGATAAACCAAAGTGTGCGTGTTACCATACATAGCCTCCTCAGATGACAATACTGTTTCATAAGGAATTAATGGCAGAAGTCTAAGAATATTATCAGAGGTATTGTATCATCCATTACTAATGACTTAGGCACATGTAAGTAGCCAACATCTTATAATGAAGAGCATTATATTAGGATTTCTGGCTACACACTAGTAAGGGGAAAAGTCTGTACCACATATATAGGTATGCTAATTATAGTAAACAGTGCAACCCATGCGATTATACTACAACCATGTTCTGAGTAGCTCAGGGGCAACTGATAGAATTATTTGTGTCCTAAAGAAAAAAAAAACATTAACACATCTGTGTATCTCAGTAACTTATCCTCTGGTTGCTTGTAATAGCTCAAAGCTGTTCATCAGTTCTTCCTTTCTACCTCACACAGGGGCAGCATTAAGAGAGATGTCTACTGGAAACAAAAAAATTAATAACATATTGCAGTATTCCCAGCAGCAAAGACTGGTGAGTTTTCTGTGTTATATTTCTGCAATGCATATCCCAAAAAACAAAAATCAAACATATCACAATCAAAACAAGGAATGCAAATGGTGATATATGATTACCTCACAGCCCAACTTTATTATTCTTGTGATCAGTGATAGCATAACTGTATAACACTGCTTATCTAAAATGTGCATCTATAGTTTCCATGTTCCATCCATTAAATGCATATTACTTAGCAGAAAAATGTATTCTATATGTAAAAATGGATATTTGAAGAGTTGCTCAGAATTCCTACATGTTCTTCATACTGATCACTGCTGTAGTAGCCTTAGCTATATGAGTTATATCCTGCCACAGATATGATAACTGGCCAGCTTCCAAAGCTTAAGGGCACTTTCCATGCTGTCAAGCAGCTCAGGCTGAGCTGATTAAAAGACAAGTTTATATGTGAAGACCATCAGAGCTTTACTGCTGCCATTATCGGTTCTCTGCCTCACCCTTTGGACTATCCATTGCACCAAGAGCGTTCACAAAGTGTCTAGCTCCAGTTAGAGCTCATTGCAAGCTACAGGGTACCCATGTTTTTCCATATTTAGACAACTTACTTATCTTTGCAGAGTCTTTTTCAAAATGTCAGGAATCTCTCTCTTAAATGAGATAGCTCTTGCACAAGCTGGAATTCCAAGAGAACATTTAAAAGTCTTTCTTGACTCCCTTATAATGGATTGTGTTTTTGGGATGTCAACTAGACACACCAGTTCAAATACATTTTCTTCCACTGGAAAAATAGATCTTTATTTAGATCTATTTCTAAGGTTATCCACTCAGACTTCATTCACTGCAAGGGAATACCTCAGGATTTTGGGTCTCATAGCATCAATGATTCTCATGATTCCCCTGGCAAGACTCCACATGAGAAAGATACAGTGGTATCTGAAATCTATTTGGTCCCAGTATCAACACCCTTTATCTTTTCATATCCCGTGCTGAAGTTTATCAGAAGATAAATCACTTGGTGGAGCCAACAGATATCCTTATATCAAGGTCCCCCTTTTTCCTTCCCTGCTCCAAAGCAGTCAGTCACCACAGATACTTCAGACTTTGTTTGGAGAGCAGCTTTAAGAGATATAAATGTGCAGGGAGTTTGGGACACCAAGGACATATGTAAGCACATAAATATTAAGGAGTGCCTGCCCTAATCAAAGCACTCAATTCTTGGAAGCATCTTTGGCTCTCGGGACTTCTTTAAGTGGTTACAGACAATATCACAGTGATGTGGTACATCAACAAGCAAGGGGGATGCCAGGTTGTACCCCTGTTGCAGACTAGCCATATTAGTTTGGGACATAGCTTCACAGACACAGTTTCACTCTACCGGCATGCTACACTCTGTCAGAACAAAACTGTGCATCAGAAAAGTTGGGCAGGACCCAGGCAGACCCTCATAAATGGAAACAAGATTCAGGGGTCTTTAAAAATTTGATCCATCTGTGGAGAGTTCCTCAAGCAGACATCTTTGTCTACTCTTTGCACAATCAACTGGCAAAATTCTGTTCCAGGAGTCCATGCAAGAAGGCCTGGAAGACAGATGCCTTTTCTTTTGTTTGGACAGGAATGTTCCTGTATGCCTTTTTACTTTTTCCACTAATATCCAGAGTATCTAAAGATTCAGAAGAATCCCCAAATATAATTGTGGTGACTCCCTTCTGGCCGAGGCAACTGTGGTTCTCACTTCTTTTGAAAATGGCCAGGGGCAATTACCACAAGCTTCCTCACTGAATGGATCTACTCACACAAGACATCAATTATCTTCAGTTGGCTGCCTGGATAATAGGGTCTTAATTTCTTTTAGACATCTGTTTTCTAAGAACAATTAGCACATACTAATGGAGGCAAGAAAGCCTGCTTCTAGAAAATCATATATTAGCAAATGGAAAATATGTTCTAGTTGGTGCCAACAACTTAAACATCACCCATTCAGGGCTGGTTGTTCTCTGGCTTTACAATATTTCCGTGAATTTCTATCCTATGGCCTTTACTATTCCTCTTTCAAAGTTCATTTTCAGTCATTTCAGCATGTCTGCCCATGTTCCTCCACTTTCAAGGCAGTCTCATGTCAAAATTTTCTTGAAAGGGATTTTGCATAATAGACCTCCAAGAAAACTGGTGACCCCTCCTTGGGATCTTAATTTCGTGTTAGAGAAATTAATACTTGCTCCATTTTAACCAACTAATCTGGCTGACTTGAAGTTCTTAACATGGAAAACAATTTTACTGATTGCTCTGACCTCTGCAAGAAGGGTATCCGAAGTGTAAGTTCTTATGGTGACTCAACCCTACCTTATTTTCCGCAAGGACAGGGTTTCTTTGAAAACTAATCCTTCTTTTATGCCTAAAGTGGCATTTGAGTTTACTTTAAGTCAAACTATCCATCTCCCTGTTTTCTTTCCTAAATCTAAAAATGAGGGAAAAAGGATACCAAATATCTTGGATGTCCACAGACAACTTACAGAACTAAATTTTTCAAACCATTGGATCAATTGCTAATTTCTTGTGAAGGTAAGAAGGGGCAGTCTGGGTCAAAACAGACTATTTCCAAATGGTTACCTAAGGCTATTACCTTTTGTTATACTCACCATAATAAATCTATTCCAGGCAGAGCCAAGGCCCACTCTACAAGGACCTTGACTTTTTCTATTACTTTTTAGAAAGGGTTGGATGCCTTCTCTAGATATAGATCATGCTTTGCTAGGACCATTCTCCCTATGTGGTAATCTACCCATATAGCTAAGTCTACTGCAGCAATGATCAATAAGAAGAACAGTACAGTTTCAGAAGTTGAACTCACCATAACAATAGATATTTGAATGATCCTTGCTGCAGTAGCTGCTCCCTCCCTCCACCCCCCTTGTTTTTGGTGTTTTTTATGCAGGGGTGTGGAAATGTATTTTTTGATATTCCAAGCTTTTTTTCTTTTTAGGGCTCAGCCTCCTTATCTCTGCCGGGCTTTGTCACAATATACTTGTCTTTCAGTCAACTCAGCTCAAGTTGCTTAATAGTTTGGTATCCTTAAGCTTTGGAAGCTGTATGGCTATTATATCATTTTCAAGATATAATGCATATAACTAAGGCTACTGCAGCAGTGATCATTTAAATATCTACTGTTATGTTAATTTGCTCAAATGTACTTTCTCTGGACTGAGTGGTATGACCACTGTATGTCAAACTATGCTAAATATACGAGGTAGAAAAAAAAAAGAAAAGTGGCAGCTCAAAATCTCACCTGTGGTATAAAAAACTGAACTTGTAGACCAGCCGCATACAATGCTTTCTTTCAGTGCAGACAAGAAGAGAATTAATGGTATATGTCAATTCATCAGCTAGATTAGAGAGTTTAATGTCATAATTGGTTTTGTAATTATCAGAGTTATGAGATTTTTAAGAAATTTTTGAAGGCATTCTAAAATTCAAAATACATTTGAGGAGAACTGTATTTAAGTCAATACCTATAAAATTCAGTCAGTAAAAAAAAAAAGCAGAACTAGTATAATTTTCTTTACACAAATACATGTAGCACTCGTTTCTCATACAACAGTTAACACGTGGTAAAAACTGAAAGCTAAGGATAAGTTAAGTAAAAATAATTGGGATGAATGACTATTTTGGGGTGATTATTATCTTTCAAACTTCAAACCTTGGCTAGTTTTTAGATATAGATAAATCTTTATCAAAAGTGGCAGAACTACTGCAAAGGAAACACATGGTGTCTGGAATAAAGCACTGACTTTTATTCTGGGTCTTGTGGCTAGACAGATATGAAGAATCATAGTTCCAGGCAGTAAATATCAGAAAAGTAATAAACTATGGCAAGCATTTCAAAGAGCCAGTTGACGAATGACAGTAGACAGACTGTCATACATAAGTGTCAGAGAAAATCTGGAATTCCAACCAACTTTTAATAATGGACATTTTTAAAACTGACTGTATAGCTATAACATAGAAAACAAGTTTCTTCCACATGATAACCTCTGTGAGTCATTACTGAATTGTATGTTAATCTGTTATGGCAGGGTATGGGCATTTCATACTGTTCCCATAGTGGGAGAAGGATTATTATTTCTCTATATGGTTACAGCCTTCTTGACTAAAATAGAACCATCCCACAGTGGGTAACCATATGAATTATCCACAAACCTGCCATTATTTAATGATACTATAGAATAAACTTATTTAAAAAGAAATGTACTGCTTTTAAAAAAATAGCACTACTGTATAAAAACAAATTCTTATTTTGTCAGTCTACGCTGCTCAAATGAGCAGGGACAATGTCGCACTGTTCTGTTCATTCATTACACAAATGTGTGTCTTTGTAAGTGCAGCTACTACAATTATATGATTTGGTGTTTTAATACATATGATGAGTGCTAAAACTGTAATACAGAAGAAACATAATCCAGTTTATTTTAGTTTTTTATTTGTATATGGGGTTGCGTTTTAAGGACATTTTACATTTTTATTCAGCTAAGCAGCAATATAGATGGTGGCCATTTTATTTCCATTTTGGTAGCCACAGTTACCAAATTAATTTGTGGGATACAGTGGGATTTACCTCTGAATTTGATTGTTGTAGGCTTCACTGGAAGGTGGAATGTCTCCAATATATCACAAGTAGCATTACTAATGTATATCTGTCCTGAAATATCTGTTGATTAAGTAGCCAAACTGGAAATACCACTGGAGTTACTTTCATAAGGGGAAGCCTTGCTGTCTCTGCTCAGATAGAGCTGTATAATATTGAAGGGCATTCAGTCAACAATGGGTAAAAATCAATGTGAATCACAATGGTGTGGCACTGGACACTGACCTGAATAAAGATGAAAGAGAACGGTGTGGCATTGGACATTGATCTGAATAAAAATAAAACAGATTGGTGTGTCATTGGATATTGACCTGAATAAAGATGAAACAGAATGGTTTGGCATTGGACATTGACCTGAATAAAGATGAAACAGAATGGTGTGGCATTGGATATTGACCTGAATAAAGATGAAACAGAATGGCGTGGTGTAGGACACTGACCTGAATAAAGATGAGACAGAATGGTGTGGCATTGGATATTGACCTAATAAAGATGAAACAGAATGGTGTGGTATTGGATATTGACCTGAATAAAGGGGAAACAGAATGGCATGGTGTGGTGTTGGACATTGGCCTGAATAAAGATGAAACAGAAAAACATGGCATTGGACATTGCCCTTACTCAAGATCAGAATGGAGTAGCTTGCATAAAGGCCTGAACTCCGGACAGTGTTTAATTACATGCAGTACCAGCCTAGTGCACCATAGCACAAGGCATAAAGGAAAAGGGCGGAAAGTGAGTAGTGGGCAGCAAGAATGCCATAACAAGCATTGTAACAGAGGGCAGAGCCATGCATTATATGCTAGTATGGGGCTAGGCTTAATGCAAAAAAAAAAACAAACAAAAAAAAAAATATATATATATATATATATATATATATATATATATATATATATATATATATATATTTACACAAAAAAGAATGTGTTAGCAAACAAGGGTAGCCATGTGCAGTATTGAAAATCAGACATACTATAACATGCAATAATACTTTAGTAAGCTGCAAGAGTGAGATGACTGCAAGAAGAAGAGATCACAAAACATCAAGCTGTGTGGTACGGTGCATGAAAATACAGGCGTGTTTTGTCACAGTGAGTGCAGATAGATGTCTGTTACATCAGCCATCATGCCTGACGCAACCACCGGAGGAGCTAATGTTAGGTCAGGGAACCTAATTATGCAATAAGCTTCATCATACAATTAGAAGACATAATAATAAACAGCTAGCATAAATGTGCAACTAATTCATGTTTGTATCCTTGTACATATGTAAATGACATGTATGCAAAAGCTCAGCTATGGTAATTATTGAACTGTATTAGTGATACCATCATAGTACAGAATGTAGTGAGTTGTGTAAATAACATTCAAGTCGAAAACACAACTGTAGCAGCTATTGAAATACAAATGTGATTGTTATAATGTAATTGTAATGTAAGTGTTACTTTGAAATGTAACTCAAATAGTAGTCTGTAAAAGTTGTTTCTGCATCTTGGCACTAGGTATGGCTAAAGATAGTCTTTAAGCCAATTCACTTACCCAGTTAACAAAGTTAAACAAATTAAAGTATATGTAGGAAGTTACACACACACACACACACACACACACACACACACACACACACACACACACACACACACACGTCGTACAAAAGAACCACAACATCAAACAAATCCCAGCAGCAGAAATGCCACTATTGTGCTGTATCAAAGTTGGTATATATATATATATATATATATATATATATATATATATGTGTGTGTGTGTGTGTGTGTGTATGTATGTATATATATATATATATATATATATATATATGTGTGTGTGTGTGTGTGTGTGTGTGAGTGTGTGTGTGTGTGTGTGTGTGTGTGTGTGTGTGTGTATATGTGTGTGTGCGTGTAATTCAAATGGGCTGTGGGGGGGATTGCATGGTGTGCTTGTCCCTACTTATGGGTGGAAATTAGGACAAGCCACCTAGATCTCACATTCTATCACCTAATTTGCCTTCAGATTCTCACTGACAGACATCAATTCTCTCATCATTAGCACTTCTCTGCAATGGAAGAAGTAAAATCCTTAACAAAAAAGAAAAAGAAAATATCTACTTTTTTTTTTTTGAAAAAGAAAACTCCAACAGCTGTAAACATGTTGTCTCCATTAGAAAGACAAATAAAATAAAATTTAAAAAAAAACAACTTTATAAACATATACATATAGATATAGCTATATATAAACTTGGTATGTGCACTAGTGCATGTACCCTTTTCAGGCATGACCCAAGCTATCAAGACTCAGACATTTTAATAATCTTTAGCAAATTACAAGAAAAATGTAGCAAACAGTATAATGAAGACCTGTTTCACAAAGTGTCAGCATATAAAGTAATCAGCCTAATAGCAGCATAGTATACAAGGTCTTAATACATTTTAACAGTGGAAACCGGAAAAAAAACAATAATCCAAACCGACAGTGGCAAAAAAACTCACCATAAAATAAAACAACCACTCAATGGTACTGCAGAGAAAAAATAGAAATGAGTGTAGAATTCCTTTATTAAACGCTTTCATCATAAGACTTCATCAGAATTCTGATGAAGTCTTATGATGAAAGCATTAAATAAAGGAAGGAAGGTTGTTTTATTTTATATTGTAACAGTGATATATGCAAAAGCAAATAGTACAAAGGCAACATAAATGCTAGTGTTACTTTTGTTAAACCTTCAAACTGCAAATTTGCATTTTCTTGTTGGCTGAGTAGGTATGTGGTAATATCTGTGCTGTGCACACCCCTCATGTCTTATATATGAAAAGTGTCAAATATCATCTTGGGATTAGGGTAGTCAAAGCATTTTGGGGGCTAGTAGGTCTTGAACTTGACAATTGAACTAAAGAACCAAGAGCTTACGGTTTGAACACTTGAACACATTGAGCTCCAAGTTTTTCTTCTTTGAGCTCCAAATATTTCTGATTATATGATAATGTATAACTGAGTCTTTTTTTTCATCTTTTCTGTCTTTGCCTATACTGTTTTGGGATAATAGCATTCCAGTCCTAGCAGTCCTAGTCGCACAGAGGGATAAAGTCCTTAATGCTCTCCAGATCAAGTGTCTTCTTGATATCAAAAAATACTATTCCTGCTGCCTCTTTCTACTGACACTCTTCTAGGAATTTCCCTATAAGCCATTATATTTCCTTTGCATTTACATTCGTAAATCCTTTTTGGCTGCCTTGAATGGGCTGTGGAAGCATCTTTTCTACCACTTTGGTTGGTATTTTCACTAGAATCTTTGAATCTACATTTAGTAAGAAAATGGGTCTGTTATTCCCTTGTTCTGTCCTGTCTTATCCAACCCCACTTTGGCAATATCATCACCATGATTCTAGTAGAGATTCATACCAGTGGGCTTCAATGAATACAGAATATAGCTGGTTACTAAAATTTCAGTTCCTGTCATACATTTCAACATGGTATCCATCTATCCCATTTAATTTTCCTAACTTTATCAAATTAGCCAGCTTCCCCAAATGATTTTACTAGCTTCAGCATGACTAGTAACAACCTACTAACCTAAAAGTAGGTACATTCAGTCAAAAATCTAAGCAACTAATTAACATAAAGTTTAAATGCCAAATATCACATAGTTCTAGACTTCCAGTAGGATTGTGGGATACTACTCAGAAACATAAGTTTAAAAAACTAAGAGTGACAAAACTATGCAAAAATATAAGGGTATTATGAAAGGCAGTGCAAAATCTGTAGAATTTAATGAAAGATGCTACAAAAATCTACCTCACAGTGACATTTGTTTTTGCTTCTGAAAAAATGAGGTTCCTCTTTCTTTAAATTATTGGTGCCACCAGTATGTTGGTCATTTAGTTTGGCTTCCTGTGTACTAAATAGCTTCAGAATCATATGTGGTGGTGAGGGATTCATAAAATCATGTGAAGGGGTAAATCAAACTAGAAAATACGAACATACCTTCAAAAATATATATATTATATGCAGAAAGTGTAAATGGTTCAACCAGCATCCTGTGCCGCTACTATGGATTAGTATCCCACCCCCTCAGCTCTTCAAGTAAAGAGCAAAAAAAACTTCACTGTAATCAGCCAATTGCTACATTGTAAGCTCTCCCCCAAGCTCTTACACTGAAGACCAAAAAAGGATGTTCCTTGTACTATCACACCAACTGGGTGGCCCGATGAACAACATGCTCCTCCTCTCGCCCCAGCCATTCAGGTCCCATTTTTGTGCCCTGCTGCCAACCCTCCTTTCATGTATTTTATTTAAAAAAATGATAATAATTTCTTCTTTTAAACTGTAGCAAACTGTTTTTAAACAAGACCTGCCTGCATGGACCTCTACGGTGCTTATGTTTTAATTTAAAAAAAAAATATATTCTTTTTAAACTGTAGCAAACAGTTGTTACAATTTATACCCTGCCTGTATAGAGTGTTACAGTGCTCAGGTTTCATTAAAAATATTTTTTTTTACTTTTAAACTGTAATAAATAACACATGGATTGCTATAGCACTCAGGTTTTACCACAAGTGCAATACTGACTTTTAAAAGCTGGTATTGCATAAAAGAGAAATCAGAATTAGTTGATTCTGCCCCTCCCAATACTATGTGCCCAGGGCAATTGTCCCTCTCACCCTGCCCTAGCTATTCTACTGATTATGTGAACGGATAAATTAAGCACAAAATGAAGAACATGCCTTCAAAAATAGGTACATTATATAAAGGGCTAAATCAAACCTGAAAATATGTACATATGATAATTCCACAACAGGTACAGTTGAGAGGTCTGAGATACCTTAGCAGTTTCTTGCCTTCTGTGACATTTTATACTATTCAGCTTCCTCAGTGCACAGCATAATTGGTAGAATGAAATTTTAGGAGGCTTTGTTTTGTAATTTGTCTTCATTGCTCCCTCATTAATTTACCCATCACATTTTAAAGTTTTCAAGCACAAGAAAAGCCCACATAGCAAGTTATTTGTAGCTCTTTTTCTTTCCTTCTCATTGAGGGCCACCAACCAATTGTTTACCTTAGAATACACAGCTTGCTTAATGTGTGCTCTCATTAGCAGCTGCCTTCTTTATCTTTCCCTCACTCTCAGGACTGGGAGAAGGCATAAATCTGTTGAGACTTTGGAGATTTACATCTGTTTCATTGTACAATTTCAGAACAGGGAAGCCAGATAACAAAAAAAAAAACAAAAAAAAAAACTGTCTGAATGAGAAGCTAACAAATTCCTATAAAACACTGCTTTGCAGCTGACAAAACAAGAGCTTATCGTAGTGTGTTTAACACAGAAAAGTACACAAACAGAACATTAACAGAAGAAAGTTTCAAACATTGCCCAAAGAGTTTCAAGGTAGCACTTTTGAGTGCTGTTATTATGCAAATTTTTTAGGGCAGAAGTTGGAATACGATATCTCATTTTTAAGGACATGGTTTCCGATTCAGATACAACACTGCTACAGTGCTGTACCATTAAGTAGTGTAGCATCATGGTGGGCTGTTTCTGCAGCCTACTGCAAATACTAATGAGGCACTATGAGTAATGGTCTGTGATAATTAGCCATGTGCTCAACCCCAGGAAATGCCTACAGTAAGGGATTTACACAGTCGGGTGATTCAGAGAATTGTTCAGCTGTCTAAGTTACATTAGCTGCCTTTGGTAATGAACATAGACAAAAGCTGTTATGCTCCCATTGCTTCTAATGAATGAGGTCATGTTAGAGGTAAGTGCCAGGGAGTTTAGCAGACAGGCAGTGATGCTCTGTGTGTGTGTGTGTGTGTGTGTGTGTGTGTGTGTGTGTGTGTGTGTGTGTGTGTGAAATCATGAAATAGAACAAACCAAGCACAGAACTACAGAAAACAGTCCACTAATGTGTAAAACCAAATAAAAGTGCACTTCAAGAAACTCTGAAGTATATAAAACACTTTAACGCAGAAAGATGAGCACTTTCACGATTCTCAAGATTGCTTTATCAGACCATATGAAAAGAAACACATGTAAGCACACTTATATACAAGATCAAAGTGAGATCCAATTAAAATTGACCAATCAGCTTTCCTCATCTATTTAAAAAAGACTTCATTAAACAACAAAATCACAAAACAATAGCATGATATATAAAAAGCAAGAACATAATAAATAAAAATGCAATCATAATATATACAATAAATATATCCCATTTACTTTTAAGTTTCCTAGCTTTTAATACAGGTTTTAGAGGCACATAATCATTTAATCCTGCCCCCTATGTGCTGATAGCTGCAAAATCCACCCTAACTCTTTCCTTTCAGTATCATTTACTACATCTCCTTTTCTTATGCCATCTCAAACTTCATCAATGGCCATGAACTTAAACCAATGACCCTCTCCTTCTAACTGAATATGTTTAGCAATAGCACTATAAAAGAGCACTTTACAGGCACAATAATTTGTTTGTGTCTTTTGGATTTTCCCGGTTAGGGGTCGCCACAGTGGAACTCTGGTCCGGTAATGATTGCTAGTTGATTTTTACATGCCGAGTTACCAGCCCTGATGCACAATCTTCAACGAAGGTACGCCTATTCATGCGTGTCTCCACGCAGAAGACACTCTAGCTGTGAATCGAACCGGACAGCGTCTTACTGTGAGGTGACAACGCTACCACAGCACTACCACCGTGGACCACACTCTCTAATGCGTCTATTAGTTTTACCTATATAAAAAAAGGAACGTGACACACAATAAGCTAGATAGACTAAATTCTTTGTGTCACAATTAACTATATTCTTAAACTTATAAGTTTTACCAGTTTCAGGATGAATAAAGGCATTAAAATTATCTATGAACTTAGAGTATGCACATTTATTGCATTGTTCAGTGCCAAAGTTTATTAAAAGAGCTCTATCAATATTCCTACTTACAGGGTAGCAAAGTTTTCATTTTAGGGACTTTTTATTCTTATAAATAAATTTAGGAGTATCATCTATAATTTTAGTAACTTGAGAATCAGTCCTCAAAATATGCCAATTTCTCTTACTAATATTTCTAATATCTACACTATCACAACTATATGTCATAGAAAAAGAGACATTATTGCTCCTCACAGAACTTTCACATTCATTTCTACGTTTTGGCGTGGAGAAAAAAGGTTTCTCACTCCCTTCCCGATCATCCCTAGCAACACTACACTCTGATTCTACTTCCGGAGATTTATACCCTTGTTCTAAAAACTCTTTACAGATATGTTCAAGATCTTCTTCAAAATCTTCTTCTCTTTCATGAAGTCTAGATATTCTGAGCGCCTGTTCTTTCATTATGTTTTTAAAAATATGTCGGGGATGCGTACTATTGTGATGTACGTCACAATTTCGATAGTAGTCTTTCCTAAACCTTCTAGTATGAACCTTTCCATTCTCATCCCTTATCAAACTTATATCCAAAACATCTATATTCAAAGTTGAGCTTTTTATAGTAAATTTTAAAAAACTATTAAAATTATTTAAATGAGAAAGAAAACGGCAGAGATGGGAGTGATCTCCTTTCCATAAAATAAAGAGATTGTCTACAAAGCGATGGTAAAAACACACATTCTGACCAAAGCCAGAAACTGCTATAATATTATTGCTTTCTCATTCAGCCATAACCAAGCTGGCATACCTATTGGCAACAGAAGTGCCCATAGCTATGCCAGAAGTCTGTAGATAGTATCTGCCATTAAACACAAAAGCATTGAATTCCAACACTAATTCCTGTAAATAACAAATGAGGTCAATCTTTTCAATTGAAAAAGAATTGTTCCTAGTAAGAAACCTTCATGCATAGTCAATTCCTATGTCATTAGGAATTACAGTAAACAAAGATGTAACATCTAAATTTACTATATAGTCTTCCCCCATAAGACTTGATTCAGACTGAAACTTATAGAAGTCATTAAGAAATTGTTCTGTGTCACGCAGTACTATGTTATAATTATCCAGAATAGGTCTCAGCTGTTTCTCTATATATATTGAGACTGGTTCCATTATCCATTAGCCTCCCCCTGCTACAATGGGTCTAAATGGAGATTTATTAGAGTCTTTATGTATTTTAGGTAAACCATGTAAACTTGGTACTATAGGTTGCTCTACTACAAAATACTGAAAAAGTTTTCCTGTAAACAATTCATAATAGACTTTGTGTAATGTTCTTTCATTAATTTAATGCTATCGGAATTAACTATTCTATATGTACCAACATCCCTTAACATATCGTTCATAGAATTAAAATAATATGATCTGTCCATGACCACTATGGAGCACTATGCAGCTGTCAAAGAGGATCCTTGACCATGTACACTAACGGAGATGTTACTTAAAAAGGGTATTTTTACATAGGAAGAAGCATAAAATTATGTCTGATATTACTGAGTTACAAGGGACTTGGCACTTATAAGGGGCAACAGGAGCAGCATTCTGTAAAATTAGGGGCAGTTGAGAAGGATGGGAGTGTGTCCACATAGGGTGGCTTCAAAACCAGAAGGAACACTAATTAACACCAGGGGTAATTTTTAAACTATTGGACTCACTGAAAAAGTTAAAAGAGCAACAAGTGTAGCATCACAGTGCACTTTACGAACAACAAGGAGAATTAAACTCTAATGTCTGCATTATTGATTCACTGCAGCATTCGGTGATCTGCATTATTCACTGACTGTAGAGATCTATGATTTATGAGGACAGAGACAAACGTAAGAAGATGCATCAAGGACATTATGTAGACTAAGAGACGGGTAAGTAGTATGTTGTAGTGCATAAGCGTGTGTGTGTGTGTGTGTGTGTGTGTGTGTGTGTGTGTGAGCATGTATGTGTTTGTGTCTGAAAGAGAATGAGGAGTGTACCTGTACTAATAATGTCCATGGGACACCACTGGTGATTACCACAGAAAAGTGATAATTTGCACTTATGGTAGTTATAGGCAATTAAGAGGTTTGCAAAAGGTCCAATAATGAGGTCTTTCCTCGCTAAGACTAACTTGTTAATGAATCGCATTTTCCCACATCATGGAAATAATCCCTTTTGACTGCATCTTTTACCACAGGTGGTGGGGTTCTTTCTGAATCTCCAGGATAGAGTACATTGTGGGAAAGGAAAAGTTTGCCAAAAGCATAAAAGCATGTCATTATGTTTACCTTAATATGGTCATTTATAAGTTAGAAAATAAAAAAATTGTAATAGCTACTTATAGTGTGGCAGGCAGACAGGCATAGCAGAGAACACCATGATATGATATAAATATAGTGTTTCTTTACCTATCTGTTAAACAGATTTGCATGCCCTGTAAAGTTACAGAGTGCTTTCTGTTTTACTTAAACACATATTTTACCCAGGGAACTAAATGTGGGCCTCATTTTTACCATTTATTTCATACATGGTACAACAGAGTGTGCTACTTCTCTTGTTCACTGCCTGTCCCTCGCTCCCTATCAAGAAATACCACATAGTTGCATACATTTCAGAGTTTCAGGTCTTTAATTCCCCTCTGTGCCCTATTACATATTGCATACGTTGAATAACTAAATAAATGGTGCTGTTTTGCTTGTGACTGCAAATGCAAGAATGGGTATAATTTGCTTTTCTGGTCACTTTTATGGTCTAGTTACCACCCTGCAGTTGGGATGCTTTTGTGTTTCCTAATCCTTGCTATTTTATAGTGCTGATGTATTTCAATGTTCACAGTTTTAAGGTTTGTTCTACTGCTTGTGACTAATGTTATATAATCAGGATGTGTGCAGTATTTTAAGATTTGTAAAGACAGTGATTTCTTTTGTTTGTTCCAATCTTATTTTTCAATACCTTCACACTAGATATGACCTAAATCTAATTCTTCTCCATCTATTTGCTTTTATTCTTTCATCGCTTCTCTTCCTCTCCGCTATTATATACTTGTAGTGCAGGGAGTAACATGATTACACTCCAATATCAATAACAACATTTAAGAGAGTGCATAACATTTGCAGTACTCAGTCACATTCTCCAATCTAGTGACCCTCAACTAAGTTGGGAAGCAAAAGGTTCATGCATTGTCCCCGATTTGTGATCCTCAACTCTAGGTTGTGGGGTAAAAAAAAAAAGACGCTCTCTACCTGCTTTAGCAAACCACTTGCTACAAATATATATGTACATTGTAGCAATCAGTTGGCTACAGTTGCCACACTACTCTCTAAGCTCTCTAGTACTTCAGCCTTGACAACAATTATAGTACTCATTTCTGAATGCCGATACTGTAATAAAACCCCATCGGCAACTGCTGATCGCACCTTCTTACATCTTGCATCTGTGATGGCTTCCTCCTTTTCCACATTCTAGCTATACATCTGTGTAACAATTTCTCTAAGCACTGTTACAATGCATTCTCGCATTAGGGGCTAACAGTAGAGAGTGTCAGTCAGCAATGAGCAGTGGTGGAAGGCATAAGTAACTTAATTTTGGCCTACTCCCACTGTCCTGCAGTTGTCTCTGCGTTTGATTCATATTTTCACAAATGTCTCTGATTTTGATCCTTTGCCCCCCTCCCGCACAAGAATTATTAAGCAAATAAGCTGAGTGGTCTGCTGCTGTCTGGCAGTGCTTGCTAAGTAAGTGCTATACTAGCCTTCAAGACTGGTAGAACATGGATCAGATAACGCTCTATATACTACAAAGAATTATGATGGAGTGATTGGTTATAACCTTTTGTTTTGTAACACAGATGCCCAGAATCACCTCTTAAGCTTTAATTTTGTGCTGAATTTCTCTGCATCCATTTCTCGAACACATAAAAAGTTGCTTATGATCAGAAACCCAATCATAATACTGTACATTACATACTATCTTCTACCTTTTACACTCTGTTTGTTGATTGGCAGCTTCAGCCAAACCATATGTATATGTATTTGTTTGCTATCTTCCCAATGACTGCCATGCCTTCAGCTTACAATTTCTCAGACCTGAGAATACTACAAGGCAATTCTGTTTCCACAGTGTTGGTGCACCAGTTACACCTACTACATCTAGAAGGAGGTAAGGAGACTGGCTATTGCTGTCCATTGACATCTCATCCTACCCACTCTAGACCACCATAGGTTTATAGCACTGCTGTCTACCAGTAACAGCTCCCTTCTAAATGTTCTGCACTGTACTACTCAAATTATTTATTTTGTCTAACTGTAACACTTTTTTTTAATTCATAAAACTATCTAAACCTCTTAGGCACAAGGGATATTTTTAAGGGTAACCTTTGGGGCACTGCCTGGTTAAGTTACTTCCTCTGAGTCATGCAGTAAGTAAATTGGGACTGATGGATTCAAACCCTGGACTGCAGAATGAAATTAATTGGAAGCCTGTAGATTTAATCTCCTAAGCTGAACTACTGCTGTTAACATCATCCTAACCATCCTCAACCATGAGACAGCTATAAGTGAAACAGTGAAGTAGGTAGAATCAACAGTATCTGCTAATGAGAATATAACTATAAGTTCAGAGTTAGGAGCCAGGCGTAAGGAAACAGTAAATCCTTTAAACCCTTTAGACACCCCCCCCCCAACACTCCTTGTCCCTTTAAGGAAACCAGAGCTTCAACACAACAAATGGTCGTTGAGCAGAAACGGGAGGAAAAGATATCCATCACCGGAAAAAGCATTAGAGACACTGCCAGGAATAAGGAGAGGATAATATTTCTTCTGTGTCCTTAACTCTGTTGCAACTGTCATTACTTAATAGAGGTTTATCCTTTATTCCATTGGAAACTTCAGGTTTTAGTGAAGTCATGTTGGATTTACATTTTTTACCAGAGGTGTAATGTTGAAATTGCTTTTTCCAAATGACTTGCAAGTTAATAAGTTTAAAAAACCGAGTACTTTTAATCCACCTCTTCAACTCATGCTAGAAGCATTTTTAAATGTGTGTGAGTCAGACTTTCAGCAATTGTTATAGAATAAAGAAGGTAAGCAAGGCAGGTGTTTTTATAACTTCACTTATGATGAGCATCAGGCTTTGCTTGAACTGCAAAATAATGACAAGATTAGAATTTGTCCCACCAATAAAGGCAGTGCAGTCATTATACCTGATACTACTCGGTATTTGGCAAGGATGCTGGCACATTTATCTGACTAATTCTTATGCTAAGTTAACAAGATTTGATGTTAAAAAACGGAGTTCAAACATTCATGATGAATTGTATGAACTGCTTATGACTAGCCTATTGACTTATGAACTGTTTTATATTTAAATGTTGATGAACCTCAGTTACCAATATTGCATGGATTACCAAAGATTCATAAACATGTCACTGAACCACCTATGAGGCTGATTATAGCTGGGCAGGGCTGGATTACAGAGCCATCATCTATCTATGTTGAGATTAAGTTAAAACCAACTTTAACGAAACACCTGCTGTCATTAGAGATACAAATGATTTTTACATGGGTTATACAAATGTGCTAATAGTATTGATTGCACAGATTAAAATTTGGAAACCTTAGATGTTTGTACTCTGTTCACAGTAATTCCAAATGAGTATGGCCTGGTAGCAGTTAGAAAGTTTTTAACTATTAATATTGATTATACTAGCAATGAAATTTCTTTAATCTGTGCACTTTTAAATATTGTTTTAGAAAATAATGCCTTCATTTTTAATGATGAATGTTATTTGCAAACACTTGGCATAGCTATGGGCACAGCTTGTGCCAATAGCTATGCCAGTGTTGTGATGGCTTTATGGGAACATGAATACATTTATAATAACATCACTTTTAAATGTAATATTTTTTATTATAGGCATTTCATAGATGATTTTTTTATACTGTGGAGAGGTGGTGGTATACAATTGAAAAAAATCTGTTCAAGGCTTGAATACTATTACTGATTTTTTAATGTTTACATTTAATTTCTCCTACTCAGCTATAGATTTCTTGGATGTTCACTTAGTTAAGAATAATTCTGGAAGTTTAGATACTAAGGTTTTTAGGAAGCCTTGCTGGAGGAATAATAAATTCCATCGCACAAGTATGCATCCCACTCACATTTACTGTAATACGATGAGAGGCCAGTTCCTAAGAGCTTCTAGATTACATACTGATGTTGTAGATGTGGAAGATGCTTTTCAGACTTTAAGTACTGAACTAGTAGATAGGGGATATAAACCCCAGGAAGTTAGAGACATAGCTGAGTATGTGAACAGTGTTAGGGGAATGGTGGAGTGTCCCTATTTCTCTGCTTTTAGATGCTCAAATAATGAAACTAGATCCACACAGAATTTTATGAGAGTCAACCTTTCTTACGCTATTAACACAGAAATGGTATGTGATACAGTTAAGAAAAATTGGTCCCTGTTATTAGTGGATGAGCATGTTAAGACTTTAGTGGGTGAAAAGCCTAGTTTTGCCTTTAGGAACAAACCTTCATTGAAACAAAGGTTATGTTATGCCAAATATAAAAATTTGAACAAGCAATACTTTCTGCTAGAATGGGTACATTCCTTTGTCATAGCTGCAAGGCTTGCAGTTTCATCTCGGAAGTTAATTATTTTATCCACCCATCAACTAAAATAAGATTTCAAATGGAATTTTATGCTGACTGCAAGAGTCAAGATTTGGTATACCTGGTTACCTGTAAAGACTGTTTATGTTTTTACGTTGAGAAAAATTGTAGTTTGAATGATAGAAGTTTAGAATATTTGGGAGAAATTAGGAGGAATGTTGATTCCAATACACTCTTTAAGCATAAGAGAATCCTGGTCACTCTTTTGTTTTTCAAGTGTTGCAGTTAGTACATAAGAGTTTAAGGGGTGGACCTTTGAGAAGCTGCTGAAACAAAATGGATAATTACTTTGCAAGCAGATAAGCATTTTGGCTTGAATGAAAGTGTTCCCCTTAAGCCATTTTTGAAATTATGTAAATTGAGACATTAATTTAATTGTTAATTACTTTTTGCTATGTGAATTAATTGATCTTAATTGCTCTTATGGTGTATATAAGGACTGTGTTCAGTTTTAATGGTTAGGTCTGAAGAAGTGCTTATTGCATGAAGGCACTTAACTCTTATTAATAAAGAGGTACTTTTATTCTTGGAATCTTTAGTTGTAGCGGCTTACTTCCATTACATATGCAAATAATCCCTTAAGGACATTAATAAGTGTTTTAATGACATGGCTTCTGAATGTCCATAACTGCTTTTTACTTTTTAAGTCCTACAGCAGTTGTATTTCATCCCTCTGTTCCAGTGCCATCTTCCCATGAGGACTTGTCAGGTGTGTGTTATGCTTGTATCCCTCACATATATCATATATGTTGGATATGTAATATACTTGGCAACTTCTTGATGTATAGATTCAGTGGTCCATATATAGACAAGAGAATTCATTATTATCTGTAACATTGCAGTGATATATATATATATATATATATATATATATATATATATATATATATATATATATATATATATATGTGTGTGTGTGTGTGTGTGTGTGTGTGTGTGTGTGTGTGTGTGTGTGTGTCATTAATGATATACAGCATGTGATGTAAGCATGTTATCCTGACCTGTGTCACCTGTCTCTTCTTTTAGCACCTCAACTGCCTTTATCTTCCATTAGCCCATTAGATGTGGGATCTGATGTGTCTCAGTATGATAGCATGACTCCTGGCATTCAGGGGACTGACACAGTGATATTGTCCGACCCAGATTGTAACAGTCTTGTGGATGCAGCTGTAGCCTCAGACATGGAAGAAAGCTTGTCCAGCCATTCTGACAATGAGGGGACTTCAGATGGTGGACAAGATGAGGCCTGTGGACAACAGCACCATTTTGAGTCAGTTCCCACAACACATTGATATTGCCCACCATAGTGGGCATATAGTCAGTTTGCATAGGCACATGTCAGAGGATGTCTGTCTACTCCTGCAGGAAAATGACATCCGTGCACTTGCCCATGCCACAGATCATGTTGCACACTAGCTGGGTGTGCTCCATGAAGTACAAGAGTGCAGACACGGTGAGGTCATGGCATCACTGGCTGCACAGAATGAAATTATGTTACTCATGCCACTGTCCATGGGATCCCTAGCTACAATAGTACTAAAGCAGTGCTGTAGTACAAGAGGGGTTCTGTGTGCCCTGACTGTACTTAGCCAATTGCCACATGGGAGAGGCAGGCCCCTCTCAGCAAACCAAACCTTGGCCATCAGGCATTGATGTCTATGCTGCAACATTTACAGACTTCCACTTTTGGCCAATCTGATGTGGGCACAGCAGTCATGACAAAACAGTCAACTCTCGCTCATGTTCCTTACCACAATGTATTTCCATATGCTGACATTACTCCATCAGTCTTCTGTATGGAGCAACCTGAACCTAGTGTTTCTATAGGTAGTAAGGGCAGACCAGACCATGGTGTGAGACATTAGCATGAGTGCCGTAGTCTGGGTTAGAGTAACACTGACAGTTGATCCACTTTGTCTAGTAGAGGCAGTCACATCCTGTGATGATGATTGCTGTGCAGACCACTGACAATGTCATTTATCTGTGTTTGCTTTTAAGCTTGTTGCCATGGGAGTCTAACATTTCTGCTAACCACAGATGACTTCATTTATTACATTAGTGTATCCCTACTTTACATTGATATATGTTGCTTGTGATATTGACAGTAGTTCTGCATTATGTTCTGAGTTGTTTTCCTGTTTGCATATTTTTTTATAGTGGACAGACAGGAATGCGTTTTACATATGCATGTCCCTTGTTTTCTGCCACACACACATATATCAATATGAGTGTGTATGCATACTTGTGTCAGTTGTGACCTGAGGTGATGCTGCCTGTTGGGAAAGATTTGTATATGAGCATACTGTTATATGTTATGATTACATTGTTATGTCTGACACTCAGTGTGTGCATCTACTGGGTAATCACCTTTAGATGCAATTTGTGCTGCTGTACTGGGGCAAAACCCGAACATTAATGTTTAATCTGTGTACTTATGTAAGTGTGGCTTGTCATGATTTAAAGTTGTGTTACCTGGGCCTGCAATTGTGGTTTCACCCTCCATCACACATGCCTGTGCCTCCTGCCCCCTGCATCCACCTGGTCCTCCTCTCATAGTTGTGGGATGTCATCTTCAGATATCTGGGGTTCTTGGGGTAGTTCACCCACACCTGCAGCAGGAACACAGCCATGTGCTGTGTTAGCATATTATGTAGCATGGAGTACACTGTTATCATCTGTGCTGCCTTCTCAGATGTGTATTGCAGTACTTCCCTGGATGAGTCCAGACATATAAACCTAGCCTTCAGAACACTGAACACAAGCTCTGTGGTACTTCGGGTTGTTGCATTTACTTTATTATAGGTCTCCTCTACAGCATTTGATGGTTCTCTGTATGGAGTCATTAGCCACGCCTCAAGTGGATAACCACAGTCACCTGCTGTGGAGAGTAAACACACATGTTTTCAACATGGATATTGTTAGGAGGGATGTCCTTAGCTTACATACTAACTGCATTCCTGTACTTACTCAGTAGTAGTCCCTCAGGTATTGTACCTTGCTGGAATGCAGCCCTCAGACCACTTTCCTTCCATATAGCAGCATCATGGGCACTTACAGGGTGTGTCGTCATGACGTTTGCTATGCTGCCATCTGCTGCACACACAAACTGGCAGTTCAGGCATGGATTCCTCTTTTTGTTGACATAGCTGTCTGCTATTCATAGGTTCATAGGTTCATAGGTGTGTACTAGGCCAATGGCCCTGGATCCTTTACAAGCCTAGCCCATAGAAGCGCCCTGGCATCATGTTGTCATTAGTTCCCAGTGCCTCTATTAAGTAGAGCCACTGGAGTGATCCCCAGGATGATCACTTGGATGAACTGGGATCTTGATAGGGATGTGGGTGGAGTCTATTGCACCAAGGACATATGGGAAGTTTGCAAGGTTATAGAACTTGTGCATAATAGTTCTCTGCTTCATGGGATAAGATGAAAAATGGATGTACTCCTCCATAGTACCTTGTCGCATATTGCTGCCAGGAATCTTGACAGGATAGTAATGGCAGCTGTCTTTGACTCTCCTACAGCATCCTCCATGTGAATTTGGAATGTCCCAGATGCCAGTACACCTAGGCTAAGACACACTTTTGTTTCAAGAGGGACGGTGTTGCCTCACAATATCCCCACACACATGTGTGGGCACATGTTGCACACAGCCTGCACCAGCTGTCTTTCTAGGCAGTACCTGTCAATGATTTGTTGATCTGACAGTTGGCTTAGTTACAGCCTTGCTCTCACTCTAACTGGCACCTTCTAAGGTGCGCATCCTGACATTCCATCATAACTTGCAGTACTGTAGCCTGTTGCAGTTCATTCACTGCAGGTAGCATTTTCTTTTTCATTTTTTTACAGCATTTTTACATATTCATCGTATTCCATGGTAATAGCTTCTGTTCCTTGTGTTGCAATATGGCAAACAGTGAGGTGTTTGAAAATAGAGTCAGCATTGCAGTTTTTTGCATTTAAGTTGCGTTGGCTGCACACAATGTATTTTGGAATCTGACAAGCATGCTTGGAATCTGTAATGTCTATTGCTTGCAGCGTATCTACTGAAATCACATCTGCAGCTGGTGCACTGAAAACTTCCTTTGGTGTGCTGCACTATCTACAGATAGCTTTTGGAATTCAGCCTAATGATCATGAGTTCATAATGTTCTATTTATTTGTGACGATACCTTTGAGGGCATAGGACTAGGTATTAAATATTGGTGGAACTGATTCCACAGGTCATTACCCAGTCATTATTCTCTACTGCTACTAAGCAAAGACTTTTCTTTTAGTTTTTCATTACTTTTTTCACATAGTGACTTATTTCCATTGGTTCATTGGATCACTACTTTGCCTCTCAGCAAAATAACAGAAAAATCTATCTTCCTATCCAACTATGTATATTTATCTCTATCTATATATATATATATATATATATATATATATATATATATATATATATATACACACACACACACACACACACACACACACACACTCACATATATATATATATATATATATATATATATATATATATATATACACACACACACACACACACACACACACACACACACAGATATATATATATATATATATATATATATATATATATATATATATATATATATATATTTATAGGTATACATATCAGCAATTTTCAAAAATACAACATTCATTCGTCATATAGTCAAAGAAAAAATGAGGATTAGCTCTGCATACAATAGTTAGTCGTCTCCACAGAAAGCAAAATAAATGTGCAATAACAAATGAAAACAAAGTCTTGTATGTGCAATCACCAAAAACAAAAAATAAACAAATAAATAAATAAAAACAACAAACAAAATCAGCCCAAAAACACCAAAAAAAACCCCTCTTTTAGTCACCCTCCTACCATGGGAGTTTTACCTGCATACCTCCTTACTTATACATACCGATTCCATAGCCACACATCCAGCAACAGCAACATCTGAGAGTAAACCTCTCCAAACTACTTCAGAAATAATGGAAGCTTATCTTTATCTACTGTTGTGTGACCTTGAAGTTGGTATAAATACAATAAGTTCAAGGAGTATGCGAGGCTTATCCCCTTCATCGGAGTTGCAGATGGTTTTGCCCCTTCAAAAAAAGAGGTTCTTTTGTGTAGTTTTGCTGTAATTTCTTTGTGGATTGTGTTGTCACTCAGACTGCCGTTGAGCTATTTATATATATCTGTAGATATAAATATAAATAAATGTGTATATATATATATATATATATATATATATATATATATATATATATATATATATACACACACCCATATTTATGTATGTATATGTGTGTGTGTGTGTGTGTGTGTGTGTGTGTGTGTGTGTGTGTGTGTGTGTGTGTGTGTATATATATATATATATATATATATATATATATATATGTATATATATATTCATGTTTGCTTTGGCTGATGTTTTTCCATACTGAAAAGTTAGTGATTCAAAATCTGTGTTAAAAAGGATTCCCAGACCACTTTTCTTCTGTCTTGTTTGGCGAAGCCATTGTATAATTCTAGCTATAGACTGCAAAAAGTCCAAAAGTAGACTGTATTTTTCTGTTGCACTTCAGTCCTACCTGTATTCTGAGGGGGAAGTCTATTTTATATTCTTGTTTTCAGTTATTTAAATGCTAAGGTATACAACTGAGAGTCACATGATAACAAACACAGTGTAAAAGCACGTGTTATTAATTGTCAAGAAACAACCACAATAAAAAAGCTTTGTCTAATTCTGGAAGCTTCCGACATGCCTGTCTGTATGGAAAATACCATAATTAAATTATGATGTTTTATTGCTCCATATTTTATTCAAGAAAATGTTATATTTAGAACAAAGCTGAAGTAATGGTGACCATTTGAAATGTAGTGACCCACTAAATCAAGTCCCAAAATGCAGAGACGGAATGGCTGAAAGATCATACTTGTATATAGTAAGTCTGAGATGCCATTTCACGGAATATTCCCTTTTCTCTGAGGTATGGTGATCTTGGAGCTAGTATACATAAATACAGGGTGTGTGAGGACCAATTCACCCCTCCCCCTACACCAAAAGAGATTTTTAAGGAGAAGAGCGCTTTTTAAGATTTGCTCTTCTCCAGGTTTTTGGACTTTTTTGGGGGCTTTTCAGCACTCAGCATTTCAAGTGCAATAATTTCAGTAAGGAGGCAAAAATAATAGCTAGTATTAAATTACTAAAACATGAGACTTTTCATTATTCCTTGTGTGTCAGATAATGCAAATTCAGAGTTACTGAATATAAATTATACGAGGAGTTACAGAATATGATGCTACTTTCATCCTATATACATTTAATATGTACTGATCTGTCTAGCTCTGGTGTTTAATCATGATTTTACAATTTGTTTTTATTTATTGTGAAGAGTTTATGATCGGCTACAAACTGAAACTAGATTAAACTGCCTGCATTTACATTGATTCATATTTATATAGCTTGTCTGGAGCCATGGCTTGTACTGGCTTTCATGACAAATGCTGACATTAGCCCTGCTTTAGAAAAAAATATGATTATTGCTATATCCAGGTTTAATTTTTTGTATTATAGTTGATGGTGTGCACAAGACAGCTTGCTCACTTCCCCCTCTGCTTGTAATGTAATGCTACTGCACTGTCTTCTGCTGTGATTTAGCTAGTTAGCCTCCTCATGCTGGTAATAGTACTGAAAAGTTTTAAATGGGAACTATGAACACTTGAATATCACGTATGCTATGCAGTATATCATGATCTGTGCACAATAACTGTATGCTTACATAAACAAAATTAAGATTAAGTTTGCTGAAAAGCCTTTCCTCTACTCATTGACTGTAGAATCGCAATTTTAAAGATATAGCTTTTTCCAAGCTAGAGAACTGTATCATTTACTATGTCATCAAGAGAATGGCTGCAGCTCTAATGCTATTATGTCCGTAGCATAATGTGAGGAGCAGCAATAACTGCTAGTAAAGGATAACCTGATTAACTACATACATTTGTTATGCGCTAATAATGAAGCTACAAAAGCAACATACAACAGGAATAAATCTTGGGGTGCAAAGTAGCATCATCTGTCGTAGCCCAACGTTCTTTTTATAGCTATATCAAAGTGTACAGTAGGTATACATATTTCAACTTTCTTATTGCTCTTTCCCTATCATTAAACAAGGAAGCATTCAACTAGATTAGTTATTCAGAACATAGTGATGGCTCTGACAGCTGACACAATGGCCCATTCTTATGAAAATCCTTAATCTGTGTCACGAGATGCATGTAGATGAAAATGTATTAAACCTACTCAGGAATAAATATTAAAGGCAAATGTCAGGAAATATTTAAAAAAAAATTGCATCCAAAATAATCAATAGAATGTGAATGTATAATCAAAATAATTTGATATACTGCAGTTATTCAGAAAAAAAATGTATGTTGCTAATGTTTTAAATCCTGGATTTGCTGGTGTTCATCATTTGTATGATCATCCTTTAGCATGGCTCACAGACTGCAGTGTGGTACCTCAGTAATTGGTTACAAATACAAGCAAACAAATGTGCAAAGAAGTGAACCAAGTCTGTGATGTGTAGCCATAGCCGGCCTTAGGCATAAGTGAATTACACATCCGCCTAGGATGCCACTCTAGCAGGGGGCTTTTCCAGTAATCTGGATTGTGTAGGTAGACCAGGATGGGGGTAACAAGTGGTGTGTGTGTGGGGGGTGCTGTGGAGCCCTTTTGACTAGGGCACCAGCTGACCAAAGGCCGGCCCTGTGTGTAGCTAAGCTATTGTTTATTATTTTACAGAATGTGTTTTCTAAGGATGAAGACACAGACTTGCTTTAGCATTCTGAGATGTAAAAGTACCTTATTAATTTGTACATTGAGCAAATATGTTTTAAGAAGCCTTCTTTTTATTACCTTTATGATCTTGGCAACACTAATTAAGAACACAGCACAGCAAAGCAAAGCTATGCACAGTGGAACTAAAATACATTAGATCATAAATCATAGCAATATCACAGCCATCAGTCTTATTTTATTTGCATGTGTTCCTCCTTCTGATAGATTTTGTCTATCATGCTTTGGCGCAGCTTTGCGCGATTTTGCGCATAACGCAGCATCGGGCAGCTCTGCTTAATTGGGTTTAAACCATTGTCGGCTCCACAAAGTCTGCTCTTCACTTTTTCCCTTAGAACTGATCTAATTCTCATAATAAACACCCTATTCCTACTCTAAAGCCTGGCACTTGCTCACTAAAGCAATTATATAAGTCAGCACTAAAAAATTAAAAGCACTACACCCTCACAAACTCCCTTTGAGTACCTTGTTCCCCATTGGCCCTTTTTTCAATTATAAAGGAATTCCCAATACTATTCTAGCATGTCCAAAGGTCAGTTGTCAATCTCCTCTCCGGTCCAGCTGGTGAATCTGGGAATCTTGAGGCAATGTTACAACTGCCTCATGTACACAGACAACCCACTCCTCCTCCCAACAAATTCCAACACATGTGAGAGATGCAACCATATAGCCAAACTGGACGCTAAGCTCTCTCAACTCAGTACTGGGGTAACCAGTCAGGAGGAGAAGGAAACCACACTCACTACAATTCCAGTCTCACATAGACCTACCAGGACAGCAAACCAAACACATAAACACACAAAAACATACTCAGAGGCTCTAAATAAAAATCTGCCTAAGCCACAGAGACCTCCAAAGCAGACACCCAAGCAACGGCTACCCCAAGACAAAACACGTGCAACACATAGCTCACAAAGCCAGTGTGCCGAACAGTCACAGCCCTTAAGGCTAAACAACACACCTGGTACACTTGTAATAGGTGACTCTATCGTCAGGCACACTGACGTCCCGCTCACCAGGCTGAGCAAGGAGAAGGTCACGGTGAGCTGCCTGTCAGGCGCTAGGATCCACCACATAACACAAGCACTCAGGTCACTCCAAGGCAAGTACAAATATGACTCAGTCATTGTCCATGCTGGTGTGAATGACCTGAGACGTACCTCCCTGGACTACATGAAAAGAGACGTAGAGGAGATCACTGAGCATGTAGCCCAGGCCAGTATGACCCTGACCTTGAGTAGCATCTTACCCTCACCAAGAATGATGCCACAATATGAAGACAAGATGATCAATTTCAACAATTGGCTTAAGTATTGGTGTCATTCAAAGGGGATCCAATGCCTGTCAGCCTGGGATGACATGCTCGACAAGCCACGATGCTTCGCTAGGGACAGCTTGCACCTGTCACCCCTGGGCTTTCGGATATTGGCAAAGGCTTCTGCCACCCCCATTGTGCCTTTTTTAGGCAAGGCTCAAAAGACAAACCCACCTCCATAGGTATCACAAGGGATAAGAAACTAAGAGTAATGCTACTCAACGCCAGAAGTCTAAACCTCAAGATGCATGCACTCAAAACTCTCCTTAGCATGGAGAACATCTATATCTGTGTAGCAACAGAAACCTGGTTCAAGGCTCCCAAGAGCACCCCAGCATTACCAGGTTATACCTCATACCATGCTTTTCGGCCCCAAAACTTGGACCAAACCACAAAAGGAGGGGGAGTATCAATATTCGTCAAAGATACCCACACCTCCAGGTTGGTGGCACAGCACGAAGCATCAGAGACTATCCATGTGCAACTAACAGTGGGTAAAACTGCCTTCCAGTTTATAGCCTGCTACAGACCACCCTCCCAAACCCAGGAACCCCACTCGGCCTTCCTGAGAACACTGGAAAATATGAAGGTCTCTCCAAACACCATTATATTGGGCGACTTCAACTACCCAAACATAGACTGGGAGCATTACTCTAGCTCCAACACCCTAGCCTAAAGGTTCCTAGAATTTATAAACTCAAATGCTATGGAACAACTTGTTACCACTCCCACAAGGGGGAAAACATACTGGACCTGATCATCACCAACATGGGGACTCTATGCTCCAGACCAGAAGTGTATCCCTCACTGGTAAGATCAGACCATGAACTAATCTCACTGGATATTCACATCCCGACTCCACCCCCTGCCCAGAAAACCACAGTGAAAAACTTCTCTAAAGCAAATTTCACACTCCTCAAAACCAAGGTGGAATCCTTCAAAGCTCCCGGGCCTGTGGAAAATATGGCCCAGACCGCAGAATCCTTTATAAACGCATTCTATGAACACCTTCAGGAATGCATGGATCATACAATCCCAAATAAAACCAAGACCCAATCCTCCAAAGGCAGGCGTCATGTCTGGTGGACCCCAGCCGTAAACAAACTATACAATAGAAGGAAGAAGCTACTACATGATAGAGCAAAATCCCAAAAAGGGAAGGCATCTCTGATCAGTATTAGCAAAAAACTTTGGGCACTCATAAAATCGTCTAAGGCCAGCTTCGAGAGAAAAATTGCACAGGACACTAAGGATAATCACAAGGCTTTCTTTAGTTATGTTAGGAACCTGGGTGGGAATTCCCAGATATGCTCAGAATTAGTCCAAAATGACAAAAAATACACTGAACCCACAGACATTGCCAACATCCTAGCTGACAGGTTCAGCGCAAACTCCCCCCTTCCCACCAAAAGGGCAAATATCTATCCCAGCAGAGTGCTGCCCCCCTGACATCTCAGATGCTCAGGTAAGAGCTGCCCACTCCAAAGCAAAAAACACAGCATCAATGGGACCAGACGGTCTCCCGAGCTGCGTCCTACATGAACTCCAAGAAGAGCTAAACCCAAACATAAAACTACTGTTCAATCTCAGCCTTACTACAGGATATGCACCCAAAGAGTGGCGTACAGCAACAGTGGTCCCTCCCCACAAAGGTGGTGCCTCAACGGATCCTGGAAACTATTACCCCATAAGTCTGACTAGCTTGGCCTGCAAAGCTATGGAAAGGATCATCATGGACCTCATAAATAAAGATATTGGAGACCTACAGACACTGGATCCTACCCAGTTCAGCTTTGTTAAGGGCAAATCCTGCCTCTTAAACCTGGTCAATTTCTTTGAAACATTCACCAAGGCCATTGACGAGGGGAAGGTGGTCCACACAGCCTACCTGGACCTCGCAAAAGCCTTCGATACAATACCCCACTCAGGCATTATAGATAAGCTCACCAGCTTAAATATAAACCCCTATGTCACTAGATGGGTTGCAAACTGGCTCAAGGACAGAAGACACATGTTTAGAATTGCTGGAGCCATGTCAGACTCCAAACCAGTTACAAGTGGCGTCCCACAAGGCTCAGTCCTGGGACCACTCTTGTTCGGTATATATTTCTTGGAGGTACAGGCCAACACGGAAGGACTGTGGCTGACCAAGTTCACAGATGACTGCAAACTAGGCACCATAATCGACTCTCCAGCCGACACAAGCATCCTACAAAAGGGCCTCATAGAAACAGACAACTGGTGCCAGAGCCATGGCTTCAAGCTAAATGCCAAAAAGTGTATAGTCATCCCCTTTGGCAAAAACAAAGTGGCCACAAATTACCACATAGGTGGTAATCCATTAAGTACGGAAGAAGTAATTAGGGACCTGGGGACCCAAGTTGATAGCAATCTCTCATTTGAAAACCACATGGCCAAAGTGGTTAGAAAAACATTTTATATAGCCCACCTAATCATGAAGGGATTCACATCTAGATCAGGTGAGGTCATCGTGCCTCTTTACTCATCCCTCATCAGGCCCATAATTGAGTACAATGCCCTTTTGGGATGTACCTTACCAGACACCTGCAGCAACTGGAAAGACCCCAAAAGTACCTCACCAAGAGGATCAAAGGGCTCAAACAGATGCCATATGCTTCCCGGTTAAAGAAACTCCAGCTCTACTCAGTGGCATACCGCCTGCTCAGAGGCGATCTGTGCCTGATGTATAAAGCCATGTCCAACCCAGAATTAATGGACATGCTGCACCTCAGAAAATCCAAATCCCATCGAGCTACGCGCTCGAGAGACTTGAACCTCAGCACTGAAATAAATAGGACATGCTGGAGAGACAGATTCATAACCCAGAGGCTCCCTTCACTCTGGAATAAAATCCCAGTCCAGGTTAGGCAGAGTCCCTCATTGAAGGAATCTTGATGAGTGGATGGGAGATCGTAGGTTTACCCCGGGTATCACTTCTGTGTCACTGTTAGACAGAAGCACAGTATACTAACCTCGAAAAAGGGCATAGCAAAATTAATTTAAAATGGGTGGCAAAAGCCAAACACACTCTGGCTAGGCTTATAAATGCCCTAGGGCAGAGAGCCTAGTATGAACCTATGAACCTATTAAAAGTCTTGGATAACATGCATGATGCTTTATATGGTATACAGTTTAATTACAAGTCCGAAAGGAAAATGAAAGTAGGATCTTTACTGTTATGATAATAATGTGCTTTACTAAGCAGAGTTTCTATGAAATTTGATTGCCCGTATAAAGATTATGAAAACAACATTTTGGAAGTTTTCATAATCCAAACAAGAGTTTGTATTAGTGAGTTATGGCAAATGAGGAGGTAAGTAACTTAATAAGTTTTGACAGTACAAACTGGCAGTAACCAATTGCACCTCTTAGTCTAGTAACCAATCTAATAGCACCACCTCCAAATGACCAGGATATCAGTCTAACAGTCTAAGCCATCCTATGAAGTACTTGAATTATATGCTGAGTCAGGGCTAGTACAAGCATCTAGTAACTTGTGTAGACAGTGACCAAATGAGCTGAAATTAAAAAGTGTATTTGATGTCTCACATTCTCATGTATTACCATTCACTCACTTGCCAACTATGCACATGAGTGGTGAACTGTGTTCCAGCTATTGATGCAAACAACAAAAGTCTACCTAATTTTTGGGGTGACTGCATGTGGAGTAGGTATAACAGTCTCGTAGGTGAGACTAGTCCTCTACTCTGCAAGCTAGTGTCATTTCAGACCAAAATTACCCGCAAGGACAAGAGTACCATTCAGGGGTTCAAGTGTAAGACAGGATGGTTAGTTTTAGTTAATAAGGTGGGGGTGCGAAGGTCCTCACTCCTGCCCTGATGTGAACATGAGTGTTACATAGACAGACATACATGTACACACACACACACACACACACACACACACACACACACACACACACACACACACACACACACACACACACACACACACACCAGAGCTATTGTTATATGTTAAACTCAGAATCATCAGTATATTCATTCAAGGATTTTTTGCTTTTGGTTGGAATAGATTTTGATAGTTTGTAGTGGAAAATGTGGGGAATATATAGTTGGTTTTGGTACAATAGTGGACTATTTTGACAAATATCTCAAAAAAGGGACACACAGTAATATAAAGACATAGACATTATTATTGTAACAGAAACCAGACCTTATTTGTAACTTGCTTGAGAAGTACAGTTCTGTAAAATATTAATATAACTATAGATGTCTTTGCCTTCACTGCTGCAGTATTCGTTACAAATGGGAATTCCCTGCCGTGAAGCCCACCATCCAGCCAGTTTACCGAATATCACCTACACGCTCCTTGTATAGCATAGAGCATAAAGGTGACGTTCAGACGTGCCATCCCCAGATCTGATTACCCCACTAGGAACAGTAGTCCAAGGAACACCAAGGGCAACCTGCACATCCGGAAAGGAAAAAAGACTATGGGGGTGGAGGGTGTGAAGATTGGATGAAGATAGGTGAAGGCTGCCAGCCTAGCCAGATAGAAATTTGGAGATAATTCTGTCATCTGTAAATATTAATGTCAACCACAGGCTTGTTGTCTTAAATGGTAAAAATAGTGTTACATATGGAACTGAAAAAATGTAACAACAGTGCACTCTACTTACCAAGTAAAGCATGTTGTGACCCTTTGATGTAAACACAGCTCTGGCCAGTCTAGATGAAGGAATTCTTGCTATTGTTTTAAGGCCAGAGTTAATGGCCAGAATTTGCATGCATAAATGTCCTTTATTGCGCTTGTTTCTGCCCAGAGGGGAAGAATGTAAATGTAGTTTCTGTTAGCCTGGGAACCTAGGGAAGTGTGAAGAATGATGTAATGTGAACCAGGAATGTGATTTTAAAAACAGAGAGAATCAGAGAGCATTGAGCATTTTGTCTTGACCATCCAACTCATCAGCACTGTCTTGCTGTATATGTAAGTTTTTCTTAGACTTGTGTTGTTCTCTGAGAAATAGCTAGAAACTAGAAAGATTAGACTAAGTATTTTTCTGTGATGTCAGAACTGTATTACTGAATTATTTTAAGTATTTTTCTGTGATCTCTGAACTCTTGACTAGCAATGTGTAGTAAAAAGTATTGTCTTGTGTTTTGACTATTTATTATTAAATGTTTTTAAACCTTTTCAACTGTGGCTGTTTTTGTAGAGATAATTTAAGCTCTTTGGAGTACTTGCATGCCTTTGGTAAAATTGTACAAAGCCACTTCAATAGCTTTAGCCCTATGCTATACTACCAATTGGATAATAATATTGTACAGTAATAATTGGACACCTTTTTAAGGGCCTTTGAGTAGCTAATAAATATTAGTGGGTGGTGGCAGCTAGTACTACTGTATAGTCTGGAAAAAAGGGGCACAGATAGAGAATCTGTATGGTTGTATAAACTCTTCTCAAAGTGTGTGTGTGTGTGTGTGTGTGTGTGTGTGTGTGTGTGTGTGTGTGTGTGTGTGTGTGTGTGTGTGTGTGTGTGTGTGTGTGTGTGTGTGTGTGTCAGACACAGCAAACTGCAAGCAGCTTGGGAGGGACCCTACAAGGTGGTAAGAAAGTAAGTGATGTTAATTACATGGTGGAACTGTTAGGCAGAAGGCAGAGGCACAGATTGTACCATGTTAACATGATGAATACTTACCATGATAGGGAGGCCCTTGTGCTGAGCATTCGCAGTGGATTGCAGGAGGAGACTGAGGGAGATCTGGGGACTGATCTCCTCAGTGAAGCTCGCACTGACACCTCAGTGGAAGGGGTAGCAATGTCCCAGCAGCTATCTCCTACCCAAGTTTGAGAAATTCAAGCAGTGTTGCAGGAATTTGGGGACATGTTCACTGGGAAACTAGGGTGTACCTACCTGGGACAGAACCAGGTGGATACAGGACCTCAAAGGCCTATTAGGCAGGCCCCTTATAGAGTGCCTGAGAGAGTCAAACAGACTCTGAGGGAGGAGGTACAGGAGATTCTAGAATTAGAGGTGATTCAAGATTCCAACAGTCCCTGGGCCTTCCCAGTGGTACTGGTGCCAAAGATGAATGGCAGCACCAGGTTCTGTGTGGACTACAGAAAATTAAATAGTTGCATAGAGTCAGATGCTTACCCCATGCCTAGGACAGATGAGGCCCTAGAGCATCTGGGTGGGACTAGGTATCTTACAACCATTGATCTTACCAAGGATTACTGGCAGGTGCCCTTTACTCCCAGTGCTAGACAGAAGTCAGCCTTTGTGACTCCTTTTGACTTGTATGAGTTCACAAAGATGCCCTTTGGGATGATGAATGCCCCAGCAACTTTCCAGAGGCTGGTAGATCATATCCTAGCATGAGCAGGAGGGTTTGCCCTTGCTTACCTAGATGATATTGCCATCTACAGCCATTCCTAGCAAGAGCACCTTCAACATGTCAGGGAGGTGCTGGGCAGACTACAGAGGGCAGGGTTGACCATTAAGCCAAGCAAATGTCAGGTGGGTATGGCAGAGGTCTCCTACCTAGGACATAGAGTGGGGAGTGGTAAGATAAGGCCAGAACCTGCCAAAGTGGAAGCCATTCAGGCATGGCCTGCACCTGTTACTAAAAAGCAGGTGAGGGCATTTTTAGGGATAGCAGGGTACTACAGAAAGTTTGTCCCAGTTATAGTACCATAGCTTCTCCCCTCACAGACCTGGCAAGGAAGAACAGGCCAGATAAGGTAATGTGGACCCTAGCATGTGAGCAGGCATTCCAGAAGCTTAAAGAAGCCTTGGGAGTACCCCTGTGTTAGCCAGTCCAGATTACAACAAAGAATGTGTTGTGCAGGCGGATGCTTCAAACCATGGGGTGGGGACTGTACATAGCTAGATTTCTTCAGAGGGGGAAGAGCACCCAGTGATTTATCTCAGTTGTAGGCTTCAACCCAGGGAGGAATGCTATGCAGCTGTAGAAAAGGAATGTCTAGCCATAGTGTGGGCACTGCAGTAACTTCAGCCGTATCTGTATAGAAGGAAATTCACTGTTATGACAGATCACAACCCCCTAACATGGCTAAACAGAGACAGCCAGCAAAATGCCAAGTTGCTAAGATGGAGCCTGGGGTTGCAAGCATATGATATGACTGTGCAGCACTGCAGTGGGATTAGCAATGCCAATGTAGATGGGCTCTCAAGACAGGGAATAGGGTAAGGTACACTCGGAGAGATCTAACTCCCTCAAGCAGAGTTTCTCAATGGTCACTTGAAAAACTAGCTTGAGTTCTCCAGGGGGAAGATATGTGAAGACTGGGTGAAGATAGGTGAAGGCTGCCAGCCTAGCCAGATAAAAATTTGGAGATAATTCTGTCATCTGTAAATATTAATGTCAACCACAGGCTTGTTGTTTTAAGTGGCAAAAATAGTTACATGTGGAACTGAAAAAATGTAACAACAGTGCACTTTACTGACCAAGTAAAGCATGTTGTGACCCTTTGATGTAAACACGGCTCTGGACAGTCTAGATGAAGGAATTCTTGCTATTGTTTTAAGGCCAGAGTGAATGGCCAGAATCTGCATGCATAAATGTCCTTTATTGCTCTGGTTTCTGCCCAGGGGGAAGAATGTAAATGTAGTCTCTGTTAGCCTGGGAACCCAGGGAAGTGTGAAGAATGATGTAATGTGAACCAGGAATGTGATTTTAGAAACAGAGAGAATCAGAGAGCATTGGGCATTTTTGTCTTGACCATCCAGCTCATCAGCACTGTCATGCTCTATATGTAAGTTTAGCTTCGACTTGTGTTTTCTCTTAGAAATAGCTAGAAACTAGAAAGATTAGACTAAGTGTTTTTCTGTGATGTCAGAACTGTACTACTGAATTATTTTAAGTATTTCTCTGTGATCTCTGAATGTTTGACTACACTGTAGTAAAAAGTATTGTCTTGTGTTTTGACTATTTGTTATTAAATATTTTTAAACCCTTTCAACTGTGGCTGCTTTTGTAGAGATAATTTAAGCTCCTTAGAGTACTTGCATGCCTTTGGTAAAATTGTACAACGCCACTTCAATAGCTTTATCCCTGGGCTATACTACCAATTGGGAAATAATATTGCACAGTAATAATTGGACACCCTTTTAAGGGCCTTTGAGTAGCTGATAAATATTGGTGGCAGCTGGTACTACTGTATAGTCTGGGGGAAAAGGGGCACAGATGGAGAACCTATGCAAACCTTCCCCAGGAGTATATGTGTGGTTGTATAAACTCTTCTCAAAGTGTGTGTGTGTGTGTGTGTGTGTGTGTGTGTGTGTGTGTGTGTGTGTGTGTGTGTGTGTGTGTGTGTGTGTGTGTGTGTGTGTGTGTGTGTGTGTGTGTGTGTGTGTGTGTGTGTCAGCTACTTGGGCAGGGACACAAAGCACTGGTTGGACAGAGAGGGTGCTGGAGGTTTTAACTTGCCCACTAGGCTGGGCTGAGATCTGGACCCTATAGCTGTGCCAGTGGTGAGTCTTATTGGGGACCTGGAGAGCAAGGGAGTGACCAGCCCCATACTGACTGTGATCTCTGTGTGCTGTTAAGGGAAATTGCACTTTACTGTGTGTATTTGTTATCCTTTCCTCCTATATGAGATGCCCCTCACTGGTGTTAATGGTGAGGATTGAGGGTCTTTCATTGCTGGGCCAGGGCACAGGTGTCACAGAGGGAGGGAGTGAATACTGCAACGGTGAAGGCAAGGACATCTACCATTATGGCAAGATTGTACACAACCGTGCTATGTCCTTACATTCACCGCTGCAGTCTTCATTACAAATGAGAGAGTGCCAAAGCTCAAGAAGAAACTTAGGAGGAGGAAGCAGCAGAGCCCTCTAAGAAGCCATGAAGAATGGCAGCAGCAAAACCAGCTCTAGGTCTGGAGATACCATCCAACTGGTAATGTTTGGTAAAGGTACGCATAGAAGTCCAGGTGGCAGCTTCAAGAATAGAATTAGTGTCTAAGATTGTCTAAGCCTCTGAAAAAATCAATAGAAGAAGCCACAGCTCTAGCAGAATGAGCCTTTACAGAAGAAGGAAGGCTCTCACCATGAAAAATGTAACAAAAGGAAATAGCTTTGAACTCCAAGTGGAAATAGTTTGCTTGGAAACAGCCAAACCTAAAGACCTAGGATAAAATGAAACAAACTGGTCATACTTTCTGATAGCTTTAGTTTTATCCAAATAAAATCTGAGTTGTCTATGCACATCTAAGATATGAAGCACCCTCTCACTGTCAGCCTGTGGAGAGGGGAAAAAATAGGCAAATTAACAGACTGATTAAGCGACAACTCACTAACTACCTTGGGCAAGAATGAAGGATTAATATGCAAGAACACCCTCTTCTCATGAAATATCGAAAAAAGTGGACAAGCCATAAGGGCTTGCAACTCAGACACCCACCTGGCAGAAGTAAGAGCTAACAAAATAACTGTCTTCCAAGAACAATGTTGCAAGGAAGCTGAAACAGCAGACTCAGAAGGAGCCTGAGTCAATTTTTCCAGAATGAAATTAAGATCTCAAGGAGGAGGAACAGGCTTCCTGTGAGGTCTAATATTAAGGATGCCTTTAGAAATTGCTTAGCCTGAAATCTATAAGCTAATGAGAGTTAAAGGCAGACAAGCAGAAATGGCTAAGTGGGCCTTAATAGAAGAATAGGCCAAACCAGCACTGAGCAACTCACACAAATATGAGAGAACCAAAGGAACATCCACAGAAAGGGGTCCAGGTCATGAGAAAGACACCAAATAGAAAACACCTTCCATTTAGACAAGTAACAGTTCCTAGTAGCAGGTTTCCTGGCCTCCTGCAGGACTTGCAGCACGTCCTCAGAAAAAGGATGTCTCTGAAGGATCCAAACCCTATCACCCACAGTGTCAGCTGAAGTGTGGACAGGTGAGAATGGATGAGAGACCCCTTGTCTTGTGAAAGAAGACCCACTCTATGAGGTAACTTGTGATGATTGCCCTTGGCTAGATGCAGAAGAAGAAAGAAAAAGTGCTGTCGCTGCCAAAAGGGAGTCACCAACAAGATTTTGGGAGCATCCTGTTGAATCTTGAACAGGACTCTTGGAATGAGAGGGGGAGGTAATGCATAAAGAAACATCCCCTTCCAAGAAAATGTGAGGGCATCTGCCTTCCATACTAGAGGACCTGGGACTCTGGCACAAAACAGAGGAAGTTGTCTGTTCAGAGGGGAGGCAAAAAGATCTACTTGAGGAGCACTCCATTGGTGAAATGTCCAGAAACACATCCATGTGAAGCATCCATTTATGGGATTGAGTGAAGGACCTGCTCAGATTGTCTGCTACAATGTTCTGATCTGAAAGAATATAAACTGCCTGAAGAGACACTTGATACTTGAGAGCCAGATCCCAAACCAGAAGTGCCAGCCCGCAAAGATGGTAAGATCTTGTACCCACCTGTTTGTTGATATACCACATAACTATGGTATTGTCTGTGAACACCTTGAGAAGCCCCCGAGAGAAGAGAAGATGAAAGGCCTGAAGAGCCAGCATAAGAGCTCTCACCTCTTTGATGTGTTCCTGCTGATGAGGTGACCACACTCCCTGAACCTTCAGGAAGCCAAACACTACTCCCCATCCCACATATGAAGCATCTGTGAACAGATCCTGAGAGGGAAGAGGAGGTTGAAAAGGGAGCCCTGGATTCAGAGACAACTGCTGAATCCAACACAGAAGTTCTTTCTTGAGGCATGGGAGAAACTGAACTGGAAAGTCTAGAGGATGCGCATGCTGAAGCCACACCTACTTCAGAAACCACTGGAACTTCCTCATGTGGAGTTTGGCCAGATGAAGCATTGGAATAGTGGAAGCCATGAACCTCAGAGCTCTCAGAGATTCCCTGACTGAAATGGATTCCAGGGGAAGAAGAGTTTGAAAGAAGAAATGAGAGTTACGGCCCTTGGAGGAGGCAGGGATGCCAGCATTGGCACCATTTGAATCCTGCAACCCAGAAAGACATGATCCTGAGAAGGAGTCAGGGAAAACTGTTTGAAGTTTATCATGAACCCCAGGCTCTAAAAAAGAGAAATGGTAAAATGAAGATTTTGCAAAAGGACCTCTGAAGAGGATTCCTGAATCAGCAAGTCATCCAAATAAGGAAATATTTGGATCCACTGAAGCCTGCAAAAACAATCACAGGAGCAAGGTATTTGATGAATACCCTTAGGGCAGCAGAAAGGCCAAAGGGCAAAGCACAGAACTGAAAATGCCAGAAAGCAACAGAGAAAAGCTAAAATCTCCTGAAAAGAGGATTTATTGGAATATGGAGATAAGCATCCTTGAGATCCAGAGACACCAGAAAGGCCTGGGGGAGCAAGAGTGGAAAAAGGGACTGAAGGAACAATGTCTGAAAGGAAGGCACCTTCAGAAGGGTATTTAGATGAGAGAGTTCTAGAATAGGTTTCCAAGTACCTTCTTTTCTGGGCACTAGAAATATTCCTGAATAAAACCTTTTCTCCCTTTGGGACAGAGGCATTTCTTCAATAGTACCCTGAGACAAGAAGTCTCAAAGAACCTCTGGGAAAAAAGGAAGTTGTTCCTAAGGAGGCTGAGGAATGCCCATAAAAGGAGGATGGGAAATCCAGACCATGTAGTACCCATGCCGAATGATTGACAGAACACAAGAATTCTGGGTGATTTGTTGCCAAACAGGAACAGAAAGAGAAAGGCAAAGAGAAAGAGGAATGTGGCTGGGAACAGGTGTATAGTCAGACAGCACCTGCTTTGTCAGGAAAGGAAGGCTTTAGAATCCCTGCAGTCTGAATGGCCTTAGCAGGAGGAGTCTGTTTACCACCCTTTTCACTTTAGAAAGAGGGCAAGATTGCCTATGAACAAAGGCTGGCTTAGAAGAGTAGTTTCACTGAAATTTAGGCACAGGGGAAACAAAGACATGTTTACGCTCCTGTAATGCCTTCTCCATGTCCTGAAGAGGCTTAAGTAAATCAGCAGCTGCTTCCCCAAACAAAGTTTATTATCTAGAGGAGCATCCATCAACTTAGCCTTAATATCATTGAGTAAAGGTTTGAGCTGAAGGCAAGAATTCCTACCTCCTCAGAACTGAACCAAAAGCAGCAGTCCTAGAAGAGGCTTCTGCTGCATCATAACTACATTTCATAGAATGACAAACTACTTGAGAGGAAATCCCTAGCAAGGAAAGAGCAGAAGATTTACTCTCAGAGTCTGGAAGATCAGAAAGAAGCTGACAAGCCTGAGAAAGAATAGCCAACACATACCTAGAGATATGGGTCTGATAACTAATAGTAGAAAAAGAGAAGTTCCTTGCAACCACGGCTTAAAAAGAAACTCTTTTATTTGCAGCAAAAATAGTAAGCACTTTCAAACACTATGGTCTTCATCAGATTGAATAAAACAGCAATTGACTAAGAAATTTAAAAAACAGGTGGACCAATCAGTGCACATTAAAAATCATCTATGCAAATCCCTAGATTTAAGGACAGGCTTTAAGGAAACCTTGTTATTCAAACCAGGTTTCCTATCAGAGAGAAACTTGCAAATCCAGTATAATTCCCTTTCCTCAGTATAGTTCACAAAATCACCACCTCTAAGGCCCTTACATACTGTCCAAATCACTTTAAACTTAAACCAGTGTGTGGGACCTGACTCAAAAACATGTTTGGCAAGAACATTGGTCAAATCTGCTCTTCTCATGGCATATTTATGCTCACAAATCCGTTCATACAACATCATAAATATATGCATTTATAATTATGCCATGAGAAGAACAGATTTGACCAATGCTTTTGCCAAACATGTTTTTGAGTCAGGTCCCACACATTGGTTTAAGTTTAAAGTGATTTAGACAGTATGTAAGGGCCTTAGAGGTGGTGATTTTGTGAACTATACCGAGGAAAGGGAATTATACTGGATTTGCAAGTTTCTCTCTGATAAGAAACCTGGTTTGAATAACAAGGTTTCCTTAAAGCCTGTCCTTAAATCTAGGGATTTGCATAGATGATTTTTAATGTGCTCTGATTGGTCCACCTGTTTTTTAAATTTCTTAATCAATTGCTGTTTTATTCAGTCTGATGAAGAACCTAGTGTTTAAAAGCGCTTACTCTTTTTGCTGCAAATAGAGATTCTTTTTAAGCCGTGGTTGCAAGAAACTTCTCTTTTTCTGCTATTTTATATATTGGCTTTATGGGAAAGTTCCAGCTTTATCTTGTTGGGAGGTCTTTGTTTGCTTGTGTCTGATAACTAATAGCCCAAAAAGCTAGTGTAGCCAAAGTATAAACCTTCTTACCTAGCCTATCCATGGTTCTAATGTCCTTGTCAGACAGTAGTAACTTGGAAGAAGGAAGCAATTGAGATGGCTTATCAGAGGTTACAGACACCACAGAGGGGACAGCAGCAGGACATTTAAACAAAAAGGAACAATCCTCAGGCACTGTATAAAACCTATTAAACTTCTTGGGAGCAGGGAGCAGAGATTCTGGTACTTTAGAGGCATTGGAAAAACATCCAATAAAGCAGGCAAGACAGGAGGAATGGCCACAGGTTTAGGAGATTCCTTCTGCAGTAACTCATAGTGCCTCTTATGGATATCCGAAACCTGGGCATAATCCCACTTAAAAAATTCCATCATCCTAGAGATTGAGTCCCCAAAGGAAATTTCCTCAGAAGGATTATCTAGAGTATGAGAGTCCTCCTCCTCAGACCTGTAGTCTAAAGGAGAAGGTATCTGGGTAGAATAAGCAAGGGATTTATCATCAGAATTCACCTCAGAAGAATTCAATTCTCTGGGCCTTTTAGGGGAAGAAGAGGACCAAGATGGAGCGGGAATCGAAACCCCTTGAGGAGGCCTCAACAACAGTAAAGCATTAAATAACCCCTGAGTAAAGGCCTGCCACTCACTTTGTGGATCCCTAGTTGCAGAAGAAACATAATTAGTTTTTTTAAGGGGATGTCCATCCTAGAAACCTGAGAAGGCCCTGACTCAGGAAAGCATTCCACAACTGTAGTAGGAACTTCTTCCCTAAAGAGAAACTGCAGAACCCATCTAGACCCCATGGAAACAATCAACTGTGGCTCCCTCTGATCACCCAAAATGGACTCTTGCAAAGCCTCATCAAACATGCTGCCCACCAGATCCTCACCGACCTCCAACCTAGCCATAGTAGAGGAATCTGACAATACAACCAGATGAGTCTCCAGGTTTATAATAACCTCAGGAGAAACTCCCAGCAGAGGCTGGACAGCGGAAGATTCTGGCCTTACCTTATGCACTTTCTTCTTTCCTGATGGCTGACCCTCAGGGCAGGAAGTTTCATCCATAGCATCTGCAGTACGAAGCTTAAGATGCTGATTCTCAAGATACAAAGTAAAGGAAGAAAGCCTACTAAGAAGAATTTTAGGGACAAACGCCTGAAAAACACAAGAAGACATATGGTCGTGAGCAGCACCAAGGCAAAAAACTTATTGTGGCTTTCTTTATGGGGAATCAGTTTCCCACACTGGCATTTACCCTTCATGGATGACATCAATCCCCCAAGCAGCACAAAACAATCAGAAAAAGAACAAAAAAAACCAACAGGGTACTTATCTGCAATGGTGAAGACTTCAGCAAATAGGAGTAATCACCAGAATGCCAACAAACAGAAAAAACGGATGGCGGTAACAGACCGACAGTTAAAAACAGCATTTGGACTGGCAGCAATGAATTCTGAGGATGGTACACCTGAACATCACCTTTATGCCCTACGCTACACAAGGAGTGAATAGGTGACGTTCAGCATACCTTAAAGCAATGGTAGACTTTGGTAAACTGTCCGGACGGTGGGCTTCACGGTAGCATTCCCATTTGTAATGAATATTGCAGCAGTGAATGTAAGGACATCAATTATTCTGTGGTCTTCTAATCTCACTTGCATGCCTTTGTCATCTTACTATCTAACCAGAAAATACTCCAAGATTAGCTGTCATTGATATTGCAGGAAATATATTATTGTGAACAGAAGTCTTACACTTCCTTTTATTCATGATTCATCCTCAATCTGTTACTTACAATCTTATGCTACGGTAATGTCTACTACTAGTAAAGCGTTACAAGTCTGTTTTACTGCTAGTTCCCCTGCAGAGACTCATGAAACATTTGAAAGGTGAACAGTGGACCGAAATCCTTAGGCGTCTGGTATTCATTATGAAATGCTGCATGCCTTCACGGTACAATACTGAACTCACACTTAAATATAGGCATGATCCACTTTACTAAGAGGATATTCTTAGATTTTTTTTTTCCACAGGCTGTGATTCAATGATCCTTTGGCTTCTTGAATTGCTCTGCTCCTCTCCAGCAGGACAGCCATATCTGCCTTATTCTAGAGCTATCCGGCAAGCTGATTAGAGAATGTTGGTTGCCAGAGTTGCAAGTTTACATAGGATCATAGGGCCTTTACAAACCTAGCCAAGTTCATCCCTAGTTACCTAGAGTGTCTGCTTTGAGCAGACACATATCCAGTTAAGCAGAGGAATATCCCATGGATCAGTATAAGGGATCTCTAGTTGCATTTTGACAAATCCTGCAATATGACAAAGCTCTGCTACTCCGACCCAGATTACATCACATCACAAATCAAGTACTGCAGGACCTTCATATACTTGATGAATTTGTCAGCAAATAATACACTTCTGCTTCGCACACTGAAAATTCAGGTTCTTCTCTTTGACACAGGTTCTGGGATTTAGTATAGAGAATTCTTCTGTACATTTGTTTCGCTCGACTAAAGTAGCAAAGGTAAAAACCCTACCGTTAAATATATTCCACACAAAGCACACATACAAAGGTGTTGTAATTGAAAATTTATAACAGAATTTCTGCTTTCTAGTTCTTCCCATAAGCATTCCACTTTTTGTGCTGTTCTGGCAAATGCTGCAAAAAAGAAATGCAGCAAACTGGAGATAATATGTCATGGAGTTGTTCATACTGTCATTTTCTCAGTGTGGTGTGTACACTCATACTTGGTTCTAAATCACACATGCTATCCTTTTTTGTAAACAGACTTCAACAGCAAGCATGACATACTAAGTGCCCCTTAACAGGCCTTTGATAAGGCAGTCTTGTAACTTATATAATCAAAATATTTTTTGGAACATTATGAGGACCTCAGATTGAGCTCTTCTGGGGGTTTCTTATTTCTTTCTAGAAAAATAGGCATGCCAAGATTCTACTCAGTCTACAGAAAAGGCCAGTTTCCGAAATCCTTAAAGACTTCTGATGCATAAATGTTAAGAACGGCAAATGTTGATTTTGTGATACAGACCAGAGGCCGCCTTATGATGGAACTTGACATTTACTATAAATGCCATGGTTAAGATTCATAATTGAGTGACGTACAGATGTGATGCACAAATATTCTGGTGCTCCCTTTGCAAGGTAACTCACAGCTACATAGACAATGCAATTATTGGGAATGTTACACATTGTCTTTGAATCCCTATTTAATTGTTAACAGGGTAATTGAAGTAAGTGAAGTAGTCATCATGGACCCTTTCCTACTTAATCAGTATAATGTTAACACAGCAATCCTTGCATTATATTTAAACAGTGATCTCTATTGACATTATGGGGTAAATACATATTACTTTTGTGACATATTGTTTGTGTCTGTGCTGTTACTATTTTGTGTTGTCTAGTACCACAGCTGTCTGCATAATTAAGTAATACATACATTTTTATTCTCCATGTTTCCCCCCAGGCTTCCCATATTAAATGGGTGTTTGTAGGGAGTGTAAGTAAACATATTTTTTTCAGTATTCAAAGAAGTTAATGAATAAATAAACAAATTATAGACACACACACACACACACACACACACACACACACACACACACACACACACACACACACACACACACACAGACACATGCTAACAAACACTCACTCCCCCGACACACACACATGCACACCATACACATGCACCCCCCCCCACACACACACACACACACACACACATACACACTCCATACATTCATTAATTCAGGACAAAACCAAAAATAATGAGAGGACAAAGGGTCAAATCAGGGAAAACTTTTAAATATTACTCTAATTTACTTAAAAAGTTTACCAGTTAACCAAACAACATGTTTGTACATCAGAATGCATTTTCTGAGCAGTAAGAAGCATGAAACTCTAATGCCTGGCATTACTGACTGACTGTACTTTTATGAGGTACAGGACAACAATATGGTGCATGAGCCTAAGAGTATTGTTGGTGGTATTATACCATCCAGTAATAATGACTTAGGCATATGGAAGTAGGAAGCATCTTATAATGAGGGGCATTATATTAGGGATCTCAGCCTGTACTCTGGCAAGGGAAAAGTTCTGCACAACATGCACGGGATGCTAATTACAACAACCAGTATAACCCATGGAATTGTTCTATAACCACATTATGAGAACTTTAGTAACAACTAATACCCCAAAGCTAAAAACCATTAATAATCTGTGTATGAGTCTATGTATCAGAGTAACTTACCCCCTGGCTGCATGCTGCAGTCCAGTCTTGTTCAGCACCTTTGTCTAGCTGAGACACACAGGGGCAACATTAATAGGAATGTTAAGTGGAAGTGAAAACTAAATTAATGGCATACAGCAATATTCCCAGCAGCAATTATTGGTTAGATTTCTATCTTGTGTGTCTTCAATGCATACCTAAGGCCATTATTGTTAAAAACAAAACATGCAGTAAAGCATTTTTATGGCAACAAAAGCTTTCAGTCTAAACTTTTGCATCTCTCTCTCTCTCTCTGTATATATATATATATATATATATATATATATATATATATATATATATATATATATATATATATATACATACACACACAGACATGCCAGTCAATATTATATATAGATAAATAACTAAATAAATATTTTATAGATTGATAGATGGATGATAGATATAGTTAGATACATACATATATGGATTTTTTTACCTCTCACCACTGCCTTTAGGGATACTCCATTTTCAAGCTCCCCAGTGGTTCCTCTCCCTCCAGCACTGAACCCTGATGTCCATCCATTCTGACTTATGCTGGGAGGGTCTTCTAAGCCTTACACATGGCTGTCCCCAATCCCCATGTGTAAGTCAAGGGTAGTGACTCAGCAGATTCTAAGAGTGTGACAGAACCAGGTAAGGAGCCATCCTACCAGGATTTATGTTTTATCTTTAAGGCCTTCCCCCTTCCAACATACTGGCACTACTACTGTAGGCTGACTGACCTATGAGTCATGGCTTTTAAAGATATATCTGCCCTGGGCCCTAGTGCACCCTGCTTCTTCAACAACCTGCACATCCCAACCCCCAAATCATTTTGAGCCCTGGCCTCCACTAAGACTTGAAATAGCATTTGCTTACACCAGTAGATCATATTTTAAACCTTAGTGGAGGCTCAAAGTATGATCCACTCACACCAGCACACTCTGTCTCCCCAGGATAGGCATGCCCCATCCCTCCTGCCAGCTCAGTCAGATATCTGAGCTACTAACTGAACTTGGGTTTCCAGGGAGTCACCATTCTATGCCGCTAGATCTGATTTGAATCTAAACTCTAACATATGATTATTTCACATTTTACTTGTATCTTTATTATTCATGAGATCAGTCATGCTGAAAATGACTTTATAGCAATGTTAATCTGAACAGAATGTCTGTATTTTCTCAGTTCCTTACATTAAAGGTGCATGTTTCATCACAAGATAATGCATAGATAACAAATCTGAAAATGCAAACCTGAGAATGTTTTTTTTTTTTTTGCAGAATGCAAATAGTTGGGGATGTTCAGGACCATGCTTACGTCTCTAGATAGAGTAGGAATGTGCCACTGTATGGTCAATTATGTAACATCTTAGATATAAGAGAAAAATGGAAAGTCAGAATGTCATGTAAGAGCTGAAGGTCTTGTAGACCAGCAAAGTACAGTGCAAGAAATGATGGTATAAGGCATTTCATTAGACAGACTAGAACTAGAAAAGATTCAGGTATGAAAAACGAAATCATAAGATCATTCAAGATAGTTTAAAATCAAATGGACAGTTAGGGATGATAACATTTAGCAGCAGGTCAAGAACTACACAATTCAGTCAGTCATACCATTAAACAAGAAACACATACCTGAAAAATTCTGTCAAATGCATCTCTATAATACATGAAACACTGATTCTATTTAATTCCTCCAAGACTTTTGGGTTTCTAATACCATGAAGGGAATGGACCCCATTCCGAAGTCAAAGTATAATTAAAGTTCATGAAATTAGTATTGTTTCAATCTTTGATGTTAGCCAGAAGCGCTCTTCACAATACCCACACTTTATGTGACAGCCAATACAAGTTAAATCTAAGGTCAGATAAAATACTAACAATGAGTGTAAATTATTGTCATTCAAACTCCATATCTTGGCTACTTTTTCAGACACAGATAAATCTTTACCAAACTTGGCAGCAGTACTGAAAAAGAAGCATATGGTGTCTGGAATTAAGTGTGACTTCTGTCCTGAATCATGGTGACCAAATGGGATATGATAAGCCAAAGATCCTGGCAGTGGATATCAGAAAAGTAATAATTTCTAACAAGCATTTCTCAAAATAGCTTCAAGAATGACAGTAGACAGAGTACCATATATATGTCTCTGTGAAGATATGGAATTCCAGTCAACTTTGGATACTGAATAGTTGTAAAAATAACTACATAACTACCATAAGGAAAGGAGCTAACTTCCCTTCCATGCGTTTTTCTCTGGAAGTCCTTGCTGGATATGTTGGAAAGTGTTCAAAGATTTTTTTTACTAAAATAATTATGAAGTACAGGTCAATCACATATCAGGAGCACTTAGGTAAACAATTTATTTTCTGTCAGTTATCTCTGGTTAAATGATAGCTAGTGTCATGCATACCAAACATGCCATGATGAGGAAACACACCATTTATTAAATACTGAGTTGTTGCAATTAGTGCAATCTTCCCATGAGCAAATTATACCTTTCAAATAGCAAAATGCAAAAAAACAATTTTAGATTGAGATTTATCGCCCAACACATTTGTGAGATCATGGAACAGTCTACCATTATAAATAATGAAACATTATTCACTAGAATAATCAAATAATTCTTTAGACACTTGGTTTGATTTGAATGTCTATTTCATGACCTTGGAACTGGTATTATGATGCCCTTTGACCTTAATGCAGCTTACCAGAGACTATGGCATTATGAATAGGATTTCAATGCACAACTGTTGGATGTTGGCAATTCATATTTTGCCCACAGAAGGATGATGTTGTTATTGTTTGGTCTTACGTTTGCAGCCATTATAGCAAAAATATAATAGCCCCATAGTGGGTGAATACCTCAGTTACCCACAACTTAGCATTTTATATTAGCATTGTACAATGATGCTATTTTTAAAGAAATGCTGTACCTTTTTAAAATGACTCATTGTATAATTCATACTTCATTCTTCTATTGTCTTTCTACATCACTTGTAGGTTGGCAGGTGCAGTTTAATAATGTATTACACATGTGCATGCTCATAAATATTGCATCATATTTGGAGTATATTATATGAATGCAGTTGTACCACTGTAGGAAAACCTGCTGCTAAATCTTTTGGCTTTTCCCGGTTAGGGGTCACCACAGCGGAACTCCCGTCTGCTAATGATTGGCAGTGGATTTTTACAGGGCGGAGTTACCAGCCTGATGCCCAACCTTCAAAGAAGGCACGCCCATTCACCCATGCACCTACCTGCATGTCTTTAATGTCACTCGACCATGGGGAGGACATGCAGACTCCACACAGAAGGCACTCCAGCCGAGAATTGAACAGGAGAGCCTCTTGCTGTGAGGCGACAATGCTAACCACTGCACCACCACGGCTTCTAAAAGACCTGCTGCTAAGTATATGATTTAATTGGCTCTCAACTGTAATTTCAAGACTCAATTGTAAGGCTAAAAATTACAAAAAAGTTATACAACAATAGAACAGTAAATGTCAATCTCATTATTCTTCTTTTAAATATTTTTCAGGGGGCAACTCCTTGTACCCACCATACCCCCACTAATTATATATACTAACTCTAAGTTCACTGTACCACAGAAAAAGAGGAATATTCTAAGATGCTGTGATCTTAGATTTAGTATACAAATATTTGCTTTTTGTACATTCTGACTGTTTGTCTGTTCTAGGATTTACATTTATGAGACTCAGACACTAAAATGGTTACTGATTTGGGATTTCAATGCTTTAAGGCACCATCTGGGTTCAAAGAATAAGGCAGAAGAAAGGCAAGTTTCTATAATGTTTATTATATTTTTTATTTATACAGTATGATTTATTTTATAAATAGTCCACAAACTGATGTGGGTATCGCATGAATATGGGAACATGGCAAGTGTGGTTTGATCACAAGAACAAAGCCCAACTGATTAAACAAAGCCAACCGTGATTAAATCCTGTGATACCCACACCCAATGGTGTATTATTGCTATTATACAATGACATTATATAACAAAACTATCGGTTACCTTGCTTAAATAATTTCATTGTATGATGGCACTTTAGGAATCTTCCGTGACATACCTACGTCCATACACTTGCTCTGTTTAGCAGTGCACTGCACTGCACTGCAGGAGGGATGACAGAGAAGAGAGCATCACTGTAGCAGTTTGTCTCTTTCTCTCTCCATGTTTTTTTTAATCTTGCAGGATTATGTATTTGCTGTGGCTCCTTTCCTCAAGAATTCTGGACAAAGCCAAATCTAATGTGGTACAAAGAGCAGATTCATGCATATTTTTTTAAAATGAATGTGAATCACATAAAACAGTTATAGGATGATGGGCTTTGGCATCAGTGTTTATTCTTTGAACAATCAGAAGTATGGAACTCTAATGTCTGGCATTATTGACTGACAGAAATCCTCAGTTACTTATCTGAAAATCAAACAATTTACAAGGGACACAACAAAAATATGAGAAAAGTAAGGGTCATTCTGCAAAACTGTGGACCATTGAGAGGTAGGATTACTGGCAGTGGGATCAAATATAACTCCATAGCCATACCTCTCAATGTCCATGGTTTTGTACAACATCCCTGATTTTTCTCATCTTTTGCTCTGTCCCTCATAAAATATGTTATAGCTTTCTCAAGCTTATCTCAATAGAAGCTCCAGACATTCACAAATCCTTTAACAACTGGATTTCTTTCTATTAGAATATGCTCAATTTACAATGGGGATACTAACTGGGCTGCTAAATCAACATACACATTTCTGAATACTAATGATCCTTTATTGAATAATGAAGGATACTTTACACTTGTTGTGCTGCTAATCAATGTAGTTACATGCATTGACAGCCCTTGTGTACTACAGAGAAAAGTATAAGGGGAAAACAGAGCAGGGGACTGGGTAACAGAAGTACCACAGCAAACAGTTAAAACCACAAAAAGTCATACTCTGTATCAGAGCTGGGTCATGGTCAAATGGGCCTTAGACAGGGGAATGGACCAGCCCTACCCCCGGATCCATTCTGGTCTCCAATTTCTTGTCTGTCTTCTCCAATTACCATAAACAGTAGTTCATAACCCAGAGACTGCCCATGCTCTGGAATAGACCTCCAATACATGTCAAGCAGAGCACCTCACTGGTCCTCTTCAAGAGAAATATTGATGAGTGGATGGGAAATAGAAAGTTCACCCCAAGGATCACTCCAGTGGCTCTACTTGATAAAGGCACTGGGAATTAATGTCAGGTGGCATGATGCCAGGGCACTTCTATGGGCTAGGCTTGTAAAGGCTCCAGGGCCATTAGCCTAGTACACACCTATGAACCTATGAACAGTGCTCAAAAATGTCAGTGTGCATAGTATTTTCTTCTTAACTGCTTTGAGATAAAGGCAGAGATAGGGATTTAATTTAAGACATTCAGTTTGAGTCTCCTTTGTTGATCAGGCTCCCACTAGGCTGGTAGAGTCTTTTCAAGGGAGACCCTTGGTGGTATTTATACTACTTAATGAAATTTGGCCAGAGCATTAAGGAACTTCCCCTACTCGTCATTGTTGTATGTGAGATCCATTTTTGAGGAGCACTTCTGTTTCTGTTCTAGGTGCAGAGGCAGCCCGGAGAAACAGAGAGGCAGATAGAGAGAGAAAGAGATGATGGAGTAGTGAAAGAAATGAAGGAGAAAGCAAATATCGAGACTGAAGACTGTGTGCAGGATTCTGAGATAATGTTTCAAAGAAACCTGTTTGATTTAGATGACTCAGCAAATGACGGATGTATATCTGCAACCCACCAGTCAGGAGGGTATCGGATTGATTTACTTAAAGAAATGGTGGTGCAGCATGAGCCAGAAAATGAAGGAAATATTTCTTGGGGTGATATTATGGAGAAAATACAAAAGATAGCTGCAGAGACAATCCTGAAGAATAGTGGTGAGATGGAAAAGAAAACATATGAAGAGAAAGTAAAAGAAGGCAAAAGTGGAGTAGCAGAAAAGAAGGCAGAAGAAAATGAAAAAAGTACATGGTAAGGATTCAAAGTAAAGAAGACAAAGAAATGGACAGTTATGAAGTGTGATACAATTTAATAGCTCTGTTGAGTGTAAAAGCACAAGAGCTAAGAACATTTATATGGGTCTATAGCACTTTGTCAAATCACAAATCAGGAAACACCTATTCTTTGAACACCTCAGGAAACACCTATTCTTTGAACACCTATTCATCAAAGCTACTAATCATTGAACTGAGTTTTCAGTGAAATTTTAACTAGGCAAACCAATGGTAGCCCACACAAGCGACCGTGAACAAAACCATAAAACTTAACACCTACCCACACCCCCAACTAAATATACCAGCTCAAAGATTGCACTACAGTGGGGAAAATGGCACATTCCAGATGGTGGACAACTGTCAGTTTGTCCTAGGAAAAGTTTTGCTGAAAATTCAGTTCGATAATTAGTAGAGTCGATAAATAAGTGCTTGATGAATAAGCATTTTCTTATTTGTGATTTGACAAAGTGATATAGACCCATTTAATCTTTTTAACATAAGAGACATTTTGTGACATTATATTTGGGACAGTTTTTCAATGGAAATTTTTCTTGGAGAATAGGAAAAACAGAAATACTCTTTCCTATTGAATCTTTATGTGATAAAAGCATTTAACAGGAAAACAAAAAAGAAAATTCATACACAATTTCGAACAGAGGTAGAAAGATAGACTTTGAAAGGACATTTGAAAGCTTTATGTAAAGAAGTACTGGACAATGAAAATGTTTATGATAAAAGGGATTTATAGACTGGTGGCTGAGATTTTAATATTTGTTAAAATAGAAAGAGAAAAAATTATACATATACCAAGCATGATAAATGTGGAGGGGAATAGGGGTGTTGTAAAAAAAGAAGGGCATCTGATAAATAATTGTGACAAAGAAAATGTTATATTTGTGGGGAAATGGGATATAATGAAAAAGAAATCTGAATCAAAATGTTATAAATGTAACAAAATTGGACATTTATGGATGGATTGCAAAAATGAAAATAAGAGTAAGAAAAAGAAAAATAAAAAAGAGAGAAGAAAATGAACAAAGAGAAGACATTTTAGAAGTAATAGAGATAGAAGAAAATTTGGATGAGAAAAAATAATAAAGAGGACATAGAAGAAGGTTCTGAAATAAGTGATGAAGAAGACAAACTGGGAGGTAGTAACAGGGAAAAAAAATATTCTATTGGTAAAAAGACAAAAATAAATTTTAAAAGGATAAGTGCAAAAGAAAAAAGAAAGGAAATGAATGAAAAAGAATATATAAAGCTAAAAATTGGGGTTTGGTATAATGGTTAAGGTGTCTGACTCACAGAGACAAGATGCAGTTCTGATTCTCACATTTGGGAAGGAAATTGGTTAGGCTTAGAATGGCTTTTGGGTCTATGTTCAGCCATCAAATGGAACTTCCATCAAACCCTATCCATTGAAGATTCATTCAGCGAACTTTCATTTAATTCACAGGAAAAGTAACTAGTTGTCCACCACTACCCTTTGTGCCCCACTGCAGTATTTCAAATCCACCCAGATGGGGGGATTTGCCTCCCATACTACTACTAACTATATATACCAACTCTATGACTGCACTACAGTGGGGAAAAGAGCAGTTGGGAAGTAGTGACCAACTAGTTACTTTCCCCATTGATGAAATGAATGTTCACTGATTGAAGATTTGATGTAAAGCCATTCAATGGAAGTGACATTCGATGGCTGAACATAGACTCCCTATAATTAGCTATGAATTTATGAAACCATGAATCTAAGGAAAAGGAAAAATGAAAATCTGAGAATGCTTTTTGTAAATGTGAATAGTACTAAGAATATAATAAAAAGAATAGGAATTTTGGAATGGTTTAATACATGTGATGTAGCTATAACTGTATTAAAAGACAAGATTTTTAACAAATGAAAAAAATTACAAACAGAGAAACTATGAGGAGGAGTGACAATCTGGAATTTGGGAAAAGACAGATGTTCTTGAATATCCATATTCTATAGAAATACAGTAAAGATATTAGATATAACTTTAGCAAAAATGGGAAGATTAACCATTGCAGATTTAAAATGGAAAGAACAAGTCTACAGAATTTTAACCCTGTAAGTTTATACTAACTGTAAAGAAAGGAAAAGTTTATTTCATCAGATTTTAGACTATGTAGTGATAAATATAAATATTATAATAACAGGATACTTTAATTGTGATTTAAGAGGCAAGCATAAAAAGAAAGGAAATTATATAAGAAAAATGTTAGAAGCTATAAGACATGGTAAGTTGAAACTTTGGGACAAAAATTAATGGACTTACAAAAGGGGTATGTATAGAACTGAAATAGATTATTTTGTAGTGTCAGAAAGTTTAGTCATAGAAGAAGGGAAGATAGTTTAAACAGGATTTTCTGATCATCCTGCAATGTGGCTAGAGATAAAAGAAAACAAGGAATACATTAAAATAGGCAAAGGAATAAAAAGAATAAATGAGAAGGCATGGATTGAAGAACAAAAGACAGTAATACAGTTATGGAAAAATCATATTACTATAAGAACATTTTATAAAAATTGGTCTGAATGGTGGGTGATATTTAAGGGAAAATATAAAGAAATGCTTTTTATAGTGGCAATATGATGTGAGAAAAATAGAGGAAGAAAATGTAAAAGAACATATAAAAATGCATTGGAAGATTTAGAACATAATAATATAAAGTACTTTGACAAAGAAAAATAATTATATAAAAGAAATCATGAAAAAATGCAAGAAATGTTATATGAGCAAAGATATTTTTACAAGGAAACAGAGAAAAAGTATTGAGTTACTTAAGCAGATTAGTAAAGGAAGGTGGTAGCATAATGAGATATATAAAAAATGTGAAAGCAAAAATAGAAAGAACTCAGGAAAATATTATGAATAATATTGTACAATATCTGAAAGAAAAGTTTAAAGAAAATATGAAGATAGTGAAAAATATGGAAAGTAAAACAGTTAACAGAAAAAGAAAATAAAGAGTTGGAATAGTAGATTTCTCTAAATGAGCTATATAAAGTATTAGGACAAGTAAATATAGATTCAGCTGCACTCCCAGATGGAAATGTATAATATATATATATATATATATATATATATATATATATACACACACACACACACACACACACACACACACACACACATACACACACGCATACATATTTTTTAAGACTTTGAATGAATGGTTAAATGAAGGTTTTATGTATAAAGAATTTGTAATGGAATATTTAAATTCATATAGAAGAAAGAAGACAGAAGAGTATTAAAAAATGGAGAATAGTATAATTGAATAATAATGATTATAAGATCTTTATGAAAATAATACAAAAGTGATTTAAAACTAAAATGAAATATATTCTGAAAGATAGCATATATAGTATAAAGGGGAAGGGTTGTTAAGAATTATTAATAACAGAGAAACCGTGGATGGCATGAACAGAAAAGAAGGAAAAATCAGATAGGAGACCATAATAAGACATTTGACACAATTGTACATAAAATCTTATGGATAATAATGAAAGGATATAACATAAGTGAGAAAGTTAGGAAATTATGTATGTCAGCATATAGTAATAATAAAATTAAAATACTTGTAAATGACTGGTTAAGCCAAGAGGTACATATGAAGAGTGGTGTAAGACAGGGATGTCCAATGAGTTGTATACTCTTTGTGATAGTATGTGAAATTACAAAATGAAGGAGGCAAAGTATATAATGCCTGAAGGGTTAAGAATTCCAGTTATGTTAACATATGCAGATTACATTATAATAATTGCAAAAAACAAAATCTGGATAAAAGAAGTAATAATTTGCACAAATGAGAGTTTAGAGATGATAGGGATAGCTTTAAATAAAGAGAAAAGTAAAGGTTTAGGTGACATAGTAAAGATCCGGGGTATATATTTTACAATGAATTAAATTTCTGTGTTAGGTATAACATTTGAGAATAAAGATGTAAGTAGAATTCAATGGAGAAAAAAAAACAATATAAGAAATAAAACAAACATGTCTTTCCTGGAGAACATATAAATTATCACTCAGAAAAAAGGCTTATTTGATAAATGCAGTACTGAATGGAAAATAGCATATATAGCCAGTGTATGTATGTTGGCAACAGTATTTATAAATGAATTATTGCAGATTTTTTTTTTAATTTATATGGGGTTCTAGATTAAACCCATTAAAAGAGGAGTTTTGTATGTAAAGAAGGAAGAAGGAGGTTTACTTGCTTCATTAAATTTGTACAAAGTGTTAAAGTGGATAAATAAAAAAGATGAGAGTTTAGTAGTAAAACTATATACATATAACTATGATCAATTTTGGGCTATGGCAAAAAAAAAGAGTAAAAGAGAAAAAGAGTGTATAAATGAAGAAATAAAATGTTACCAAGAAAAATATTTTTGTGGAAAATAAAAATTGATGATATAGAAAAAGATAGAAAAGTATGGTATAAAACATTGCTATGTAAAACCATGGGAAAATGTAACAGATGAAAAAAATGAAAGCTATACAAATAAGAAGCTAATTGTGTAATCAGAAAGTAGAATGCCAATATTATTTTTTTTTGTGGAGACTGGTAATAGATAAATTGCCAGTAAAAGGAGATATGCCAAATAAAAAAGGAAAGGGATACAATGTGTTTACATTGTCAAGAAGAAGAAACTATGGAAATGATTTTGAAATATAAAAGAGTAAAAAAGCTATGGGAAAACTATGTAAAGAAGATATTTTTGAAGATATAAAAGAAGTGGATAAAATAAACATGGATGGATATTATAAGAACAGAAGTAAACAGTATGTTAAAAAATAGATAAAAAGTTATTTTATGTTATATGGGTTATTTGGAATGAAAGAATAAGTGAAATTATGTTTAATGGTAAATGGATTTTAGCAACAATATTAAGTAAAATCAGATGGTGGTTATGGAAAAAGGAGTTAAGATCTAATAAGGATGAAACTTTAGCTTGATTGTATAAAAAATTATAAATATGTTTTTGTACATATGTAAATATTTGCAAATATGTAAATGTTGTAAATAAGAGTTATGTTTGTATATAAATAAAAGACCCCCTACTGTTTACAATAGCTTGGGTGGAGGTGAAAGATCTCACAGCACCTTCCATTAATGCAGACAGAGGGAATCTCAGTTTAACATCTCACCCAAAGGATGGAGTGCAACACCCCCCCCCTTAAAGTGCACTGCAGTATCAACGATCCATGTTCATGGTGTGGGAGTGGGACCCACAGCTTTCTACACCAAAGACAAGTATGCTACCTGCTGTGTTGCTAAGTCTGATTTCAAATGTTATAACACAAACACTGACAGCCATTTGCTAAACAGCTGAACATTGAAAACAAACTTAGCATGAGCAACAGTAAACGTTTCTTCATCTGAAGCTCCTATTCCCTAAAAGTGCACTGAAACTATCATTCCTTGAAAATGTACCAGTCTGGTAGTTGGTGTAGAGGATTTAGGATCTTGTCTCCTGTAGCCAAGGTACAGGGTTGGAGAAAGTTAATTAACTAAGCTGTCATGCCTAACAAGAGCATTGTACACACTTGCTGAAAGAAGGAATGCTTGTCTCCCAGTCTAGCACTCTATGTGTCCTAGAAAGATATATGGATGGCTGTTTGAAAAAAATCAAATGGCAGCAGTTTTTAAATCTTGCATGAAAGCAGCAGCAGTTCCAAAAAAGTAAGTTCATAGGTTCATAGGTTCATAGGTTCATAGGTTGGTACTAGGCTATTGGCACTAGGGCCTATACAAGCCTAGCCAAACAATTCCTGGGTATTTCTTCCCACAATATTTACTTCCCTGGACCCCTGTCTAGCAGGGTGACTGACGGGATCTACGGGGTGAATTTATTATCTCCCATCCAATCGTCAAGGTTCCTTTTGAGGAGGGCCAAGGAGGTGCTCTGCTTGACATGTATGGGCAGTCTATTCCAGAGTATGGGGAGTCTCGGCTCAGGAACCTATCCCTCCAATATGTTTTGTTCATTGTGATGACAAGGTTTAGATCCCTGGAGCATGTGGCTCTGAAGGATTGGGATTTCTTTAAGTGGAGCATGTCCAACAGCTCAGGGTTTGACATGGCCTTGTATGTTAAGCAAAGATCGCCTCTGAGTAGACGGTATGCCATATGATAGTTCCAACATTTAACACAGAGTGCATTTTACTAAAGACACACACACACAGATGCAGAGTGTGTCCTTAAATAAGAAATGCAATTGTTTAAATTGTTTAATACAAATTAAATGTTGTGGCAGCCCCCCAGCCATTTCACTCCCTCCCCCGCCCCAGCCAGTAGGCAAATGCCTAATGATGGATCTGACTCTTCTCTGTATACTAGTATTGGACTGTGTTTAATGCCACTAAAAAGAAAAAGAAAGAAGGTAAGTCACCTCCTTCTTCATCAAATGAAACAATTATCAGAAAAAAAATCTCAATCTTCCACTCTTATAATCTCTAGACATATATCAAGTGCATGTGCAACTAGCTGTGTATAATATACACATCTAATCTATTGTGGGTATAAAACTACATGTATCTATATTAACTGAGTGCTGTCTTCTATACAGCAACACTCTATGAAATACATACTAATGAACTCATACAATTACTCTGTAACACAGTTGTAATATTATAAGCTGCACAAATATAGTGATATGTTGAAATATACTTGGGGATTCAGAAAGAACCCCACCACTGGTGGTAAGAGCTGCAGTCAAAAGGGACTGTTTTCATGAAGTAGGAAATTATGATTTAGGGACATGTTAGCTGCAATGAAGAAATACCTCATTATTGGCTAATTTGCATATATCTGAATTGCCGTTTACTATTGTAAGTGCAAAACAGCATTTTCCTGTAGTAGTTCTCACTGATGATTTGTTCATTCTGTTGGCTTAGGCAACCCTCATTCACTCACAGACAAATACACACACACACACACACACACACACACACACACACACACACACACACACACACACACACACACACACACACACACCAACATACCGCGTACCTGCCCCTGTATTGATAAAAACTCCATAATGTATCCTGTTATTTTTTCCCAGCTCCTTATACACCATTGATGATTGTAGTCAGTCAGTAATGCCTGACAGTACAGTTTTGTTCTTCTTACTGCTCATAGCCTGCAATAGGATGCAAGACTTGTTATTGTATTAACTTTTTATATAAGTTAAGTAATAATTTAAAAAGTCTCCCTAGTGGCATCTAGTGATCCTCCCTGCTTTGTCCTGAAGCCTATCCTCAACTCTTCCAAAATGGACATTCCCCCATACCTCTCAGCTGCTCCAAGATTCAGACTGGTCTTGGTGTTGCCTCTTATAGATGCCCTATCCCTCTTAACTCACAGATTGTTGTAATCATTGCATATTGCCAGACATTAGAGTTTCATACTTCTTATTATACAAGAAATACTTTCATATACTAACTCCTTGGTCAGTACAGAGGATTGGGGCTCTGGCTTGCTGTGACAAAGCTGCCTAGTTTGAATGCACTCCCCTTATTTTAACTTCTTCTTGTTTGTTTTTTTGTTTGTTTGTTTGTTTGTTTGTTTGTTTGTTTGTTTGTTTGTTTGTTTGTTTTCAAAGACTTAACTCATTACATCCAAGCGATGCCTCCAGGTGCATCTGCAGTTAACTCCTACTGACACCTCCAGGTGTCAAATATGGCTTGTTCATATTTGCATCAATAATTCCAAAACCATGCTATGTACAAGGTTTTAAAAGATTTCAACAGGGACTGTTCCTGTTCAGCATGGCAGCGTGCAATGCATATATATGAAGGCATGCTGCCATGCTCTAAAATGGGCATGGTTCCGTGTATGAGCACAGGTGGTGTTTCTGAGAGCAGAGCTCTCACAATACACATGCCCCCTGCAATCCAGAATTGTCTTTAGGCAATTTAAAATGAACGAGAATGCTTGTAACTCCCCCAACCCATCAGGATAAGAAATCTGGTCAAAGCCATAAGGCAAAAATTGATAGAATAACACATTTAGCATAAGCACATAGTGCACACCTCACAACCCATCAGAGTAAGGAATGTGGACAATCGTCCCACAAAGCAGAAAGTTGATAGAATAACAGGTTCAGCATTAGCAGGGATATTCTGAAGGGTACAAATTAAAAAACACAGCAATGTTTTTTTTAAACATGGAATAAAGTTTAAGTGTAGCTGTGCGGGTGTGCCCATTGCTTAGATATGCTTAGTCCAGCTTAAACAGCACAAGAAGTTAAATAGCAAGAGACATCCAACATAAGCAGTACTGCAATAGTGTAGTGGTTAGAGCATATGGTTTATAAGTAGCCATTCCTGGTTTGATCCCACTGTTACCAATTTGCATTTTACATGTGAAAGCAATACATAAATATCTTTTTTATAATTAGCTACTAAATAACATATATTTGTTAGCCAGAGTACTGTAGTATGTCCAGATGTGAGGTCTCAGTTTAATACAGTTCTGAAACCCCCATATAAACAGAAGTGCCCCATACAGTATAGTCACACATGAATAAATGTAATGAAAGCACATTGGGGGATGTCAGGGACAGTAAACAAATGTATAATATGTAATGAATGATGAAGCAATATCATACAGCAGATAGTCTATAAAATAAAAAATAAGCAATGCTAAGCATTGCACAGCTCTGCTTACCAGGTGTAAGCATTGTGTAAATATGACTGCTAAGCAATGAGTAGCCCACCTAAGTGGATTTTTCCCATTGGTAAGCAGTGCTGAACCTGTCCCTTTAAGCACTGCCAGCCTTAGCTAAGCAGGTTTGCCCGTAGCTTAGCTTAGCTCAGCATATTCAAAGCCATCCAATCATGGCAAAGGGTAGGAAATTGGTTGTATTTAAACCCTGCAGGCAGGAATACAGCTCACAACTGGTTTCAGCTTCCCACTGTAGGCAGTATGGCAGGTGTTGGCGAGGGCATGCGCTTTCAGGCACAGCGCTGGGGCATACAGGAGTCCAAGGTCATGGTAGGACTCCTGGTAAATAACCATGATGAAAGACTGCTGCAGGGCCAGTACCAGGGCTCCCAATATAAAGCAAAAGCCTGGGACTGTCTTGCCCATGATCTCACCATGATCACTCTGGTATCCCTCAGACTGATGAGCAGGTCCAGTACCGCTATGCTGACTTGAAGCAGAGGAATAGGGAGCTCTTGGATGAGTGGGTCCAAGAAGCAAGGCAGAGGGATGATGTCCCAGCAGTATACAAGTATTCATATCAATAACTGTTTACCAAAGTCCAGTCTGTGTATGTGATGAATAGGTATGGCTAAATATTTCTCTAATCCCTTTACAGCTGCAACTGAGTGGGCTGTGAATCAGGAAGACCATGCCAGTAGGCTGCAAAGGCTGTGTCGCGAGGCTGTTGTGTAAAAATCCTGCTTGTATTAGTTATACCAAATAAATATTAAGTAGTAGAAAGTCACCTGGCAGTATACAAACTGTGTATGGGTTGTACTGAATAAAGCAGACAATATGACAGTAATAGTCCCATACAGGTGATATTTCAACAAAACCGTAACTACCTGGCAATAAAGTTCTAAATCCTGGACTGGTTGTGTTTACTCCGGTATTGTATGGCATTTAGTGTTGCAGTCTCTGAATAGTAATGTTGTGTTAAGCACTGTTATCCATACTGTGCTACATAAAAAATATGTCTAGGAATGTCTGTATAAGACTGTTGTAAGTACAAGGTCTGATTGTACAACCAAGAAAGACTTAGACAGAAAACACGGAAGAAGCAGACAGCAGTTTCTAAATAGCTCACTCTGATGAAACTCAAATTGTTGTGTTTTTAGCACACACAGCCATGGTTCGAATCCTGGGAGTGGTAATCATACCTCTCAACAGTACAGATTTTTGCAGAATGTCCAGATAATTGGCTCATATTTTTGGCCAGTTCCTCTGTCTCCCTGGCAAATCACTGGGATGATCTCAGAATTGTAGTCACTAAATAATGACATACATTTGATTTTCAGACCTCAAATCCTTCAGAAAATGTATATTAAAATAAATCCTGTTACTCTAGCAACTCTCTGAGTTTATAAGAGCAATATTCAAAATATGTCCCTATTTGTACCCTCATGTTGTCAAGCTTTTTCCAGACTGCATGCATTAAGAGATTGAGAGGTATGTGCATAATATTAACTAGGAATCTGGGAATATGTGTAGAAACAGTCAGGTGGTGTTAACAAACATTCCCTCCACAGGTCTGCCAGGTAAGAGAAGTGTAATTTAGCTATAAGACAGTTGAAGTATACACTGTGCACAAACATACCACTGCCCAAACTAAGGCCATAGGGTATTGTAATAATACCTGTAGAGTAATGATTAGAGCAATGATCATTAAAGAGGTGAGTACTGCAAGGATATATAAGTTGTTAATTGACATCTCTCTCTCTCCCCCACCATATCTGCAACAATAATCTAAACACATAAATCAATGGGTATGTTTACACCAAACCTGCTGCTGGGACATACATCCTATTGTTCAACAAATATTGAAATGTGTTTCTATTAATGTTCCATGTTGAAATACTATCACTGGTGGCCTGTTGCTATCAATGTAACCTGCATGCTGTTGTAATGTCCACTGTGGTTCCATATATGCATGTGTTCTGTTTGCTATGCAACTGTTCCAAATCTGGTGTTTTGGGTTAATGGGAATATCTATGCATGCTGTTATAACTAATCCTGGATTGTGTTTTCTATTACTAACCCACACATGTTCTAAAACTGCAACACCATAGCACATTTGGGAAGGCCAGTCCAAGTGGACCCACCTCTCCCACCTCAGCCATGGCACCGGGCCCCAGCACATCTGGGACCCACCCCTGGACCTCCTCATCCACTAGCCCTGCACTACCTTCAGGTGGAACCACTCAGGGGATGGGGGCTCGTCCCCCCTGGGAGTGAGCATGGACAGGATACTGTCACCTGAATTCAGTTCTGGGGATTGGTGCATAGCGAGCTCTGAAGGGAGTTTGGAGATCTGCTATGCCAGCTTGAGGTCCACATGGTGCAATTAGAGGGTTATTATTGTAACCACTCCTAGTAGAACTGCAAATTACTATAACGACCAAAACAAAATGACCAGTGAATAACAGCTCTACTTTCCAAACACTTTTAATCACAGAACACACTTCTCTTAGTGCCTCGGCCGTAGCCTTTACAGAGTAAAAAACATTCATTGTTAAACGGCGCTAAGAGAAGTGTGTTCTGTGATTAAAAGTGTTTGGAAAGTAGAGCTGTTATTCACTGGTCATTTTGTTTTGGTCGTTATAGCAATTAGAGGGTCAGCCTGCCCCTCCTACTCAGCCCCCAGCACAGCCACCTTTGGAGCTGTGAAGGTGCAGTGGTGATTGCCCATGAGTGGGGATCTCAGTCCCACTGTTTCCATTTGGGGGCTCATGGGCTTCCGATTTCCAAACACCCCTCCCCGTACAAGGTGTTTACGCCCCACATGTGTCATATACTGCCCCTGTATGCTGTCTTGTCTGTCTTGTCTGTCTTCCTACCCAACCTACCTCCCCAAATATACATACTATCCTTCCCCAACATCCCACTCTCATCTTTAAACAAAAAAGGGAAATCTGTTCCCATAAAAAAGTTCCACCCATACATAGTTGTCCTCTTCACACACATGTCCACTGGACACATGTAATCCAATCTAATTGACTTCACAACACATTATTGTTGTTCTCACCCCTCTCTCAGGGGGTTGAGTGTCCAAATATACCTCCAAATTCAGTATATATCCACAGCTGTTGCTGTAGAAGAAATGGACAGCTATGGACCTTCCCTATACCCTGCCCTGCACATCCCTAGCTACTTTCCCTATTGTCTTAACCTCTTTGTGCCACCTTTTTCACAACTTTCCTATCACCCCTTTTTTTCTTTTCTTTTAAAGGAATTAGTGCAGGGGTAAGTGAGAATAAGCATTTTAAGCAGTAGTAAGTGGGATTAAGTCTGTTTGTGTGGCACTAAGCAATACCTGCACTGATTAAGCACTTTTCAGGCTAATGTCTGTAAGCATATTTAACCGGAAGTTAGCATTGATTACCAGCGCGCAAACTCACGCAAACCCACTTACAACTGCTTAAATGTGCCTTAATCACTCTGTATCCAACATCCCTTGTTCTGCCCAGCAACAAAACAATCAGCCCTTGCATGTCTCATACCAAGGACCCTGCACACCATTGCCACAGCAAGTTACCACTAAGCCATTTGAGCTGTAGATATGTATGATGTTTTCTCACACATATCATGCAGCACGGTCATTCAACTGTAGGGAAAATGTATTTATACACACACACACACACACATATATATATATATATATATATATATATATATATATATATATATATATATATATATATATATATATATATATATATATATATATATATATATATATATATATATATATATATATATATATATATATATATATATATATATATATATATATATATATATATATATACATATATATATTGATATGTAGTGCATTCGGACATTGGATCCACACTCTGAACCTCTCATTGCAAAAACATTTGACCAAAGGCACTGTAAATGAGGATGAAGGGGCCCAAAATATGGATATCTTGTAATTATTGCTATTATCCCTTCCTCCACAGCTGAACTGTTTTGCCTTGCAATGAAACTACCAGCACTTGCAATTCTTAAACCCAGGACCCTGCACAACATAGCCACAACAAGTTCCCAGTAAGCCATTTTAGCTGTAAGATGTTGGGATGATTTCTCTAACATATCACGCAGAACAGTCTATCATAGGGAATGTACAGTGTGGAAGCAGTAAACATTGTAATGATACATATACACACACACACATATATACATATACACATATATAAATATATATATATATATATATATATATATATATATATATATATATATATATATATATATATATATATATATATATATATATATATATATATACATACATATATAAATATATATATATATATATATATATATATATATATATATATATATATATATATATATATATATATATATATATATATATATATATATATATATATATATATATATATATAGAGAGAGAGAGAGAGAGAGAGAGAGAGGGTGCACAGCATATCAAACAACCATTATTCCTACATTTGTCACCTTTTCAAATGGCCAGTTTCTGATTCTTTCCTACAAATGAGAATTATTGCATGAAACATATACCCACACACAATGCAAAGGACATGACATCACACAGTTTGCTTACATATAAATGTTTATTTGAGTACTATTTTGGTTGTTTGTGCCATTTCTTATAGCATTTAGCTGCTTGAAATTCATAATAACTGATTAATGCAACTCTCAAAGAAAACATATGGTACAGTAATCTACAAAACATAACATACTTTGCTGTCTAGGCTAAAGCCGTCAAGTAGTACAACAGTGAAAAACACACTTGCCTTGAAGATAAGAATCAATCAACACTTAATTACAGATGTAGTTCAACAGCCTCCAATTACACTCTGTACTCAACCCCCTAGGGAGCGAAGTATCAGTTGTCACAGTGTAAATTTATCTGTTACATAACAATGCTTACCTTAAAACGTCACTATCACATTGACAAACAGAACTGTGTGCAAGACAGTAAGTTCTAGCCCACCAATGTTCCCATGGTGAAACATATGAAAATGTACAGCCATATACCTTAATGTTTCTTATTAGTGATATCCCCTTCCATGTTGTAATAGCCTAGGCTAAAAACATTTAATACCCCTCCCCCATAAAATGTCTTACAAGGGCATATAACAGTGTTCTCCATACACTGACCTCCAGACTGTACAGGGTCACACATGTTTTGTCCAATTGTAGCCTTCATATATATGGACCTTACCCCACAACTTGTGTGGGAGTCCACAACATCACTGGAATGATAGCAGAAATGTCAGCACTAAATAATGATAGACCATTACCTATCAACATCTTACTGCATGACATCTGGACAAAGCCTGGTATATAGGTGGAGGACAGAGGCTGAAACACAGGGCCATATTTGAAATATTGCTGTTATACACTGTGAAAGTTGCTGGTGTTACAGGATTGGTTGCAACATACCCTTACTCAGGAATATGAAGTCAGAAACACAAATGGATGTTGCCATGTACTGATAGCAATCAACAGAGAGAATGCTGCTGACATGTCAGGGACAAGACCTGCGTGGGGAACAAATAAAACATAACAGCCAGTCCTCTGGCCAAAATGTGGATAGGCTCACAGTTGACAGCTATGCATACAGACTGCATTCTATGCAAAACTAGCATGTACACACAAACCCTGTAAAACTAGCAGTATTCAATGCATATAACAGCAATACTCACACACTGTCCCTAGGTCTGGAACCTTATATAAACATGTAGTTGGCCTGTGTCCACAAGTCCTGTTGTAAGAGGTATAGCTATCTGCTGTCTGTAACACCACTGCCCACACACAGGAAGGATGTCTTCCATACAGGAAAGGTAAAGGGACAATGTCCACATGATGTGGTTATTTATAGCAGTGGGTTGCTATGAAATTGGCTATTGGAAGACCTACACAGCTGCCTGCATGCAATTAGCAAGTGGGGAACAGCAATTGGAGCATAGGCCATCACCTGAACATGAGCATCACCTGCAAAGGCCATGCTTCAACCTACTCAAACAAGCTTGATCCCAGTAGTGGAGAGAGAGAGAGAGAGAGAGAGACACACACTCACATAAACACACACACACACACACACACACACACACACACACACACACACACACACACACACACACACACACACCAAAAAAACATAAACAAAACCTTGAATTACGAAATAGTAAGACATCCTGTACACAGAAGGAACCTGAAGATAAACCAGGTATGTGAAACATGTAAGAATGTAACTGAATCTAGTAATTGGTCTGTAAAAATGGGATAGATTATTATGAAAGATGTATATGTGTCATCAATACTTGCTGTAATGATGTCCTGCTGAACAAATGCTATGGACATAGCATCTGGCTCTGTCTGCAGTGGGCCATACCTGTCAATTGTGCAGATCTGCACAGAATGTCAAGATTTAGCCATCATAGTATTTGTTCTGTTCCTCCAAACATCTATATTACTCTGGCAAATAGCTGAAGGTGGAAGTAATGAAGTCATGACAGACACACGAGTTTCAGACCTCACCACCATCATAACAGTCATGGTAATGTTAAATGTATCATGCACAAACTTCATAGATTTGGAATAGGCATATCTATGATCTGTCCCTATATATCCCCCCTAATGTTAGGCTTTGTCCACATGTGATGTTCTAAGAGGTGGATAGGTTGGGTCACAGTTGAGGAGCCTGATACACCCTGGGGAAGGACAGTTCACATATGACAACTACTAGAGTGTTTGTCAAACAGTCGTGTCTGTGTCACTGCTAGGCCAGTTAATGGGATGTTGCCCTTATCCATATTTTACCTGTGAATATGAGTATTCTACATGTTTGCATTGTAAATCTAGGATACCTATATAGGGCATGAGCATAGTAAAGCACTGTTGCAGATGTGCGTGTTAAACTGCATGTGATATATTGAATTAATAACATTCAACTGTACAGTGTTCTTCTGGGCAATGTTCACAGTTGTGGCAGATATCTTTAGTCACTTTCACATATACTTGTGTTATGGCAGCTATATTGATACGTTATCAAAATTAACCCCTGTTTTGTTACCCAGCGAGGTGGACCAATGACCAGAAGTCCTGGTATAACAGGATGAGACATATGATTGAGCTGCAAGACTGTAAATACAGTGTGCCATAATGACATAGAACACAAATGTGTACCAGGTATCCCCTGAGCATGTGTATGTATGTGTATGTTCAGCTGAAAGACACAAAAGTAATAGTATGGGTCACAAGCAGTCTGGAAAATAGGATGTGCATGTTGCACATGTGTGTAATATCACTGTCACTGCATGCAACAAAATAAAATGTGTACTGCTACTGATTATTGCATTGCCATGACATTGATATGGGTACTACAGTAGGCATGCTTATCACATAGTAATCAGAGAAGTGTACAACTGTGTTATGACCCACTGTCCATGCCTACCACTAACAGCTATATCAACATCCATATACACTGGATATCAAAGTGTACACACCCCTGTTGGAATGCCAGTCTGTGTGTTGTATGCCAATGAGACCACAGGAAGTCAAGTCAAAATGTTTCTCACCTCAAATGTGACCCATAACCTGTAAAATTCTATTGAAAAAGAAACAAAGCTGTTTCATGGAAGGTGAGCAACCATTGCCAAGTGAAGATGTGATATGACGTTAGAGTACAAACCAAGACAAATGGATGCTGTAATCATCTTAACAGGTCTTTACACAACATACCAGTGTAAGGGTGTGCACACACATTCAACTGGCTTACTGTACTGAGTATTACTTCCCATATGCTGGAGGGACATATACATAACCCAGAGACTGCCCATGTTATGGAATAGACTTCCCATATATGTCAAGCAGAGCACCTCACTGGCCCTCTTCAGGAGAAATCTTGATGAGTGGATGGTAAATAGAAAATTCACCACAGGGATCACCCCAGCGGCTTTACTCAACAGAGGCTCTGGGAACTAAGGTCAGGTGGCATGATGCCAGGGTAATCCCATGGGCTAGGATTGTAAAGGCTCCAGGGCCATTAGCCTAGTACACACCTATGAACCTATATGTTTCCACAGGACAGGTTATGTTTCCTATTGAACTGAGCAGGCTATAGGACACATCACAGGTGGGGATTATGTTGACATGTGCTTTTGTGGGGTCATGTTCCAATTGCACAAGTACCATGTATTGTAACAGAGGTGTGTACACTTCATATCCACTGTAGCTATATGGAATCAGCAGTACCTTACCTGTACAACCATCCTCCACTGATATAGTAATCCCCTTTGGTGGACACCACCAAGACACAACGCACATAATATATTGCTATAGTGGTTGTACAGGGACACATAGGTGTAGACCACAACTTTGAAGCAAGCGCACCTCTATCTGAACAAGCATGTAGGTTCCCAGGTAATCTCCTGTAAGGCTGACTATGACTAGAAATCAGACATATGCAAACCACCAAAGCCAGTTGCAACCATATCTACACATATGTATGCAGTCTCAGAGCCATTAACACAAGTCAAACTGTACTGGGGGTAAAGCACACCTCATACACACATGCCATGGATACAGGCAACCTGCATCATACAAGACAGGCGGGAACAGTGGCACTCTGTCCACAACAGTAGTACAGGGGGATATGCACATCACCCACACTCCTGCCCACCTCAATGGTGAGCATGGACATAATGCCAACTGATGGCAACAACAGCAAGTCTCCATGGGGGATTAGAACATCACTTGCCTCCTACATGAACACAGGCATGTGCTCACAGTCCCATCACACACTACAGTCAAACACACTCATGCCGCCATCACCACACCATCCACATGGAAGATGGCCACTGTCATACCTTTACACAGAAATGAATGGTGTGTAGTGTATTATGCCATTAAGTGTCCAGCATTGAGGGAAATGGACAGGTCAGGGCCAGGAGTGCAATGCAAGATGTACAAGCCATGGTAGCTTACAGTGTTATGGTATAGTCTGGATTATTTGCAAATAACACCCACTTTTGATGTGCACGTGGACAACTGTATGAGGTCCTCTGACCTTTTTCCTGTTTATGTCTTCCAGGTACAATGTCCCGGGAATGCCTGCCCGCATACACACCCCTGGAAAATGATGCAATTATCCAGTTCCTCATAAGTCCATCATGCCATCATCTTCAGGTGCAGGGCCCAGGATCTGCAGGAAAGGACCGCCCTGTGAAATGAGCTTGTCCACAGGGTAAACAATGTCAACCTGTACAACCGCAATTATGAGCAGATGCAGAATCGCTGCACAGATCTGATCAGCCACACCCATCAGCGTGCCACTGCAGTTAGAAGGGACCAGCTAGCCACAGGTGGGGGTCATGCCATCCAGCCCCCACTGACACATGCTGAGGAGCTCCTCACCCACCAGCCAAGCCAGCAAGCTGAAGACAGCATTGTGGAGGTGGGTGCCAACCACACAATGGACGAGGAGTGTGCAGGTAAGGCCCCAGGGTACATAAGTAGACCACTATTGCTTATCCCTTTTCATCTGTAAAGTATCTACATGCATATGTCAGATAAAATAGTCTGCTGCTGCAGTATAGTAATGAACAGATGTGCATAATCTCTAGTATTGTGGGTTTGTACTGCTGATGTGCTGAAATGCTGGTCCCACCCTGTACAAATGCCATAGGTGTGGCTACTGACATTATGTCTCTCGCACAACTACTTAGGTCCATCTGGTATACAACTGGGGCAGCAGCCTGTAGCTGGTAAGTATGGAGTTGTTTTGTTCAGGTTTGCTAATACACCGGCCATGTTATGGCCATGCTATTTGCTATACACACATTTAACACAGCTACCCATAATGCATTCTGTACATGTTCACTTATTGTTGCTGTTAACTGCACTGCATCACAGTGGTCACCATGGTGGCATAACTGAATGGTATGTAAGAGTCCTGCAATATACCTAACAACCTGTCAGTGTAAGATGTGTGGACAGAGATGAACATAATGGTGGGAAAAATGGCCTACAGTAGGGACATGTCTGAAACATTACCCTTATACAGTGGCTACAACAGTGTATACACCACTAATACAATGGCAACTGTTCCTGATATAAACAATGGCAACTCACAATACCACATTGCACACATTTTACAACCTGTAATGTGATCCTAACATAAGCAATTAATGTGTAGTATGGAATCCTATGTTAGGACAACAAATATGGGGAATACCTACCTTAACAAACACTGGAAGCATATTTGTGCACACACTCCAAATAACATATTGTGGAAGCAACTTCTGAGGTACTAACAGCATTCACTCTCCTTGAGTACACACCTTCCATCAAGTACAGGGCCTCAATGTCACACCAAGTAATGGTCTGCTGTCCAAGAAGTATGTCCATGACATTTGCCCACTCACCTGCAAAAGAGGCAGCCGTGGCTTGCACACATCTTACAAACCATGAAATGGATCTTATATCCGAAAGGTAGCACTCAGTAGTGGGAAATGTAGCCATACCTCACCATTACATATACCATGGCAAACAGTGCAGACAGTCATGTATGTGTGTATGACGTGTGGGACAATATTAATGTAGAAAATAGATGCCCATCCAAAACATATGACAACACATGTTGCAAACTGGTCATGGAGGCTGCCCAGAAACATGCAACAACACTGAAGGACGTGCAGGAATGTCTAGCAAGTACTGCCTGTACAGTACCTGTGCAACAATCACCTAGAATCTGCATAAGTGTGGCCTATGGGTTAGGGTAATCATACAGAAGAGTTGTTCCACAGGAAACATCATCCAGGGCTCTCTATAGGTAGCATATGCATAACATCAAGTCTCCCAAAGGCATGTGTTACAATGTGTAATGGTGTCATGAGACCAAGGCTGAAACCTACAGACAGTATTCATGAAGATACATGTGGTGCACAAGCAACACCTCACTCCACCTCAGGGGCACAATCCCCATTTTTATCTTGCTGGTGCCAGTGTGCACCTTTAGGTTTGCTGTTCATTAGCAGGAACTAGGCTGGTAGACTTGGCAGTCACAATTTGGAACATTGCAGAATGACACTCATGTGTGCTCCATAGTTGTCAAGCATCTGCAATAAGGCTGAGGATGGGGAGGGGTGTCATCCTGAAACACAACAGTGAACTGAAGCATACATCCAAACCTTACTAAAAATGGTTGTATATGAACACAGTCAAGGTCGTGAATTGTGCCAGACATAACCCTGACTCCACAGCAATAGTGAAGCCACTGTGTGACCTCCAAGGGCTGTGCACATGAGCTGACCTTGCAATCTGGCAGAGTTGTGGAACACTTGTAGGGTGGAGTGACCAAATAATGGCAAGTGAAGATGGGCCATGCAAGTATACCCCTTCCAGGAATAGAGACTGCTGTGATTCACTTAACAGGTGTTTTAACAAACCATTGTGTTAAGGGAGTGCACACTTATGCAACTCACATATTGTATTCATCTCATTCAGCATCTGCACAGATTTGTTTGATACTGCAATGGATTGCACAGGTCATATGTCACATATGAGGTGTGTGTAATGTTAACATATGCAGTATTGTGGCTCCATTGCATATAATGGAAGAGGCTGGCATGTCAACAAGGGTGTGTATACTCCTCATATCCACATTAAGCTTTGAAGGTTGTCAGTGTAATCAGATTTTATTGCTCATACATGCACTGCTGTTGATGAGATCTGCAAATCAGAGGTCAGCAATTAACTATTGACATCAGCCCTCATATCATCCCAGGTATGTGTCAGACAAACACATAAGGGCTGTGAGCAACAGAGCAAACATAACTGCCACACATATACACATTCAGCAATGGTGTGTACTTTCGTGAGGTATGGTGCACAGAACATGCCAGTGTGCTGTACAGGTACACAGCAATACTGTGTACATGGGTGCAGTATGTTCCAGGGGAAGGGGAATCACCTACTAACACAACTCATGCATCACAGTGATGTATAATGTTGGCAACAAGGATTAAGTATATCTGCAGTGCATGCTGTTGAGTGCCATGTCATGCATGTTGGCTGTTGGGTAATGAGAGGTCTGTGTAATATGTTTGTGGCACTTCACCTGTAAGTGTGTGTGTGTGTGTGTGTGTGTGTGTGTGTGTGTGTGTGTGTGTGTGTGTGTGTGTGTGTGTGTGTGTGTGTGTGTAGAGGTAAACCATAATGTACAGGTCTTAAATTACATTTTTTGTCTGCCCCTCACAGGTGGCGAGGTGGGTCAGGGTCCCTCCTGCAGGCAAAACTGATGTTAGTGTTCATATAGACTCTAACAATGATGATAGGCATGGTGAGGCACAGCCAGAGTTGTCAGGGGCTGAAGCTGTGCCATTGGTTGACATGTCACTTTTATCCACTCCATGCCCACACTCAGTCACAATGCCCATACATATCCCATCACCAGTGGCCATAGATAAGGAACAGTTGGTGGGTGGTGGCATGGGACAGGACAGTGTGGGGACTATGGCAAGTGTGTCTGTACACAGCAGTTATAACCAGATGACTGGTGAGGTACCACACAGGCAGATGTACAGGGGTGCTCGAAAGAGGGCTGCTGACCATTGTGCCCCTGGTAGAAGTGCCACAGCAGGTGTCACCAGACACATGTTTTGGGCCATCATGGAGGCACAAGTATGTATGGAACATTACACCAGACAGAGTCTGATGCTCCAGAGAGCTACTCATTCTGCTGTACTTGACATCAGTGATCTTGCAGGTGCCCACAGTTATTTTGCAGAGGTCCTGGATAGATGGTTGGGTGAGATGGTGGGAATCCTCGACCATGTGATGTTTGTGGTAGAGCATGTGGTGGGAGTAGGGCAGCGGCCACATGGACATAGGTCAGCAACACCAACAGGTGGAGTTCTACGTGGACATGCAACAACTCATGGCTGCTCTCGTAGTGGCAGTACCAGCACCAGCACTGCAGGGGGGTGCTGTCCACACCACAACATAGCAGGCCATGTGCATGTGTTCCTGGCTGGTCCCAACAGGGACATGGATCCAGTGGACAATTGTCAGCATCAAGGGAGAGTACCATATCTGGGCTTCTGCCTGGTAGTGCCCGTGAATCCCCTGGCAGACACAGTTCCCATGCCTGTGGCTGGAGACAGTGAACTGTACATCCTGCCATGTATGGTCTGCAGCTGTCCAACAAGCCCCTGTATAGGGCAGCCACATGGCAGACATGTGCATACATACACACACACACTTCACCAACAGTGGCATACCGCCTGCTCAGAGGCGATCTGTGCCTGACTTATAAAGCCATGTCCAACCCAGAATTAATGGACATGCTGCACCTCAGAAAATCCAAATCCCATCGAGCTACGCACTTGAGAGACTTGAACCTCAGCACTGAAATAAATAGGACATGCTGGAGGGACAGATTTATAACCCAGAGGCTCCCTTCACTCTGGAATAAAATCCCAGTCCAGGTTAGGCAGAGTCCCTCATTGACTCTCTTCAAGAGGAATCTTGATGAGTGGATGGGAAATCATAGGTTTACCCCGGGTATCACTACTGTGTCACTGTTAGACAGAGGCACAGTATACTAACCTCGAAAAAGGGCATAGCAAAATTAATTTAAAATGGGTGGCGAAAGCCAAACACACTCTGGCTAGGCTTATAAATGCCCTAGGGCAGATAGCCTAGTATGAACCTATGAACCTATGAACAGCTAGGGCACCTCCATACCTACACACACCATATCTGCACAGCCCATTTAATAAAGAACCCCCTAACCCACACACATGATGTCAACCAAATGGCCCAGCCTAGGTCTCTGGCAAACCGGCAACACACCCTGTGCATATAATGATACCTGTACCACATACCTGTTATCCATGCCATTGATGCAGGGACATGCTGATTTGGTTCTGATGCACAGGGTGAATGTCCTAAGGTTTAGCAATGTAATGCTGTTTAACGTGTTTTCAGCTGGAATGATTAATGCTTACACGTCAGGGTGTGTAGCTGTCCAGCCATGATGCATTTCGGCTGTTATTAACACTGACTGATTGTGGTCTCCATAATGTATTCTGTTTGTGTTCTAGGTGTCTATGTGTCAGCAGGATGTTGGTCTGCTGTCCTGTCCTACAAGAGGTGTAGCACTGTGGTGACACATTGACACTGTCATATCCTGGGTACAGCTGAACACAGGTAACAGGTCTGTATAACAGTTACTGCATGTGCCACATGGCTGATAGGTCTGAGCGATATATACAGGTGAGTGCATGGTGGCTGATGTCAGCAGCTCTTCTACAGTGGACAATTGTAAGTGTACTGGGTGGCACACACCAAATGTTCGTGAATAACATACACACACAGAGGCTTTGGTGTTGATGCAATACACAGAGAATACTGTTCGCATGGATGTATTTCATTTTGCAGTGAACTCATTTTGGCCTATGTAATTCCACCCAGACCAAATTGCCAAAACATCACATCAGAAAATAATCAGTTCACCAGTTTAATGTCATTGACGATGGTACTGGCAGGGTATATGCCCTCTTCCCCAATGTAGTGCAATCCTGGAGTTGGTAAACATAGTTGTGCTGGTGTGGGTGGCACAGCCCCCCACTTTGGAGGGTGTGGGATGGCGTACAACCACACATAGTTTGATTAACAACTACTTAACCTGTTAATATAAACTGTAAAGTATAACAGCACACTAAGCAGGGGCATACCCACAACAATGTGGCCACAAGAACCACACCCATGTGTATATACCAACTTCTGTATCGCTGTACAGCTGTACAGTAGGGAAGAGGGCATTTACACATCCATTACTAGTTTTGCTTGAATGTATTTCCACAAGATGATTGCTTTGAAATTTTACCTTTAGCCAGTTAGTTATCGGACAAATGATCTCCTGGGACATATATTTTCTGCAAATTGAAGTAGATCCCTTCACATACACACACACTTACTTGGCAACACTGAGAGTAGAACCCTAGGTACTTATTGCTACTAATATGTTTGGCTTTAATTGCACACACCACAGAGCTTTTAGGGTGAGGTGCGTCCTGAGTTTCCTGTTAAGTGAAGAACATCACCAGGCCTTGTACAGTATGGTAATGGGGGATGTACTGGGTGTTAATGAACAATACATAGTATGACATACTGTCATATACACATCGACAAACACATACAGTCAGTCATAGACACATTTGACAGAGCTGGGTTTAGCAGTGCTACCTTGCCAGTGAGTCCATTCTGTTACAGATATTTTGCACACAGCACATGCATCACTGGGCTGGATAATGTAATCAGTTATGTGTATGGCTGATGGTGACAGCGGTCTTCATACAGTTGACCTTGAGACATGTAATGGGGGTACCATTGTGTAAAGACAGTATAACAAGTAAACAGCAAAGCACTCTTCACAATGCAGACCATTTCAGTGAAGGACTTGATGTCTGAAAGTTTTGCTATTTTGTTATTTTGAATAAACGGTTCGCGTTGTGAAGAGTGCTTTGCTGCTTACTTGTTTATTGATTTTTTCTACACTTTACTTAACCAATCTGCTCATCTTGGATATTTTGGGTAAAGACAGTATACCCAACACCCACACCCCACATTGGGTATTGTACTCACTGAAACCCATGATAATGCTTTGACATACCCACAATCACACAGTGACCAGGACTGCAATACAATCTAGCTAATCAGTGCTACTATAGGGATATGCATTTATTGCACATGCCACAGGTATAGTAGGGTTAGGGTTTGTCATGGCTCTCCTAATGTCAGCAACATCACTATCCCTTATAATGTATGGCAGGGTTTATTGTATTTGTAGAATGTGGCCTCAGAATGCTGTCTCCTACAAATATGCATACTCACACAGAAACACACACTTGCCAGGACTCAGAAGGTAACTCACGCCTATCTACCCATTTGTATAACAGTGTTATGCTGGTACTGTAAGCTCCAGGTAACCCATAGGGTGAAGAGAGTAACAAGGTACATTTAATGTCAATTACAGCAGCAGCCATTTCTAAGTATGGCAATGGGGTTTTAGTGGGTAAGAAGGCCCTGAGAGTATTGTCAACTACAAGTTTACAAACACAGACACTGTTATTCTCAGTAATGCACCCTGACACATTTGTCAGTACTGGGGTCCATAGGTGCAAGTGTTCCTAGGTGTGTACCAGGCTAATGTCCATGGAAAATGAGAAGAGCAGGTCATGTGGGTACACTGGTATCATGCCACCTGACATTTGTCAGCAGGCCATCTATCAACCAATGCCACTTGAGTGATACCCAGGGTAACAGTTAAATTCAACATCCAATCATCTGGTTTTCTCTTGCAAAAGGCCAGTGAGGTGCTCCAACTGACATGTATGCAACATATATTACATAACAGGGCCAGTGTCTGGGTTAGAGACCTATACCAAAGCATGTTCTTTTGACTGTCGTAGTCTGGTTGAGGTATTCATGGCATGTGGTGCATACAGGGTGGGGTTTCTAACTGTGGCATTCATAATACAGCTGGGCAGACATGTCAGTGTCAGTAAGTCAGAGATTGCCTGTAAGCAGCCAAGAAGGATACCTGACATCTGCACATCTGTATAGAGGACAGACAGAAATTAGCTAGCCGACAGGTTCAGCATTAGGATGAATGTTTTGACAGAAAGACATCTGACAATGATAGGTATGCCATTACTACATGACAGCAGCCCTCAATGACAAGTCCTAAACACATAGTAGTCTACAGTTAATATCAACATATCAGATCAATATCCAATAGGAGATATTTAATAACATACAGCTCACACACCAAGAACATGATAGTCAGTACTCAGAGTCCAGCTTTGCATGCAAGAGTGTATAGTTCGAGTACTACAATCTGCAATCTATTCTTACTTGGAAAAGCACTGTTAAATGTATTAACATAAAGATACAATACATGCAAGTGTGACTGCATATAACCTGAGATACTACCCATGTATGAAACACACACAAAGAGAAAAGATTGTGGTACTAGCCATGTATACTCAGGTGTCACATACAGTATACTTACACCCCTTGCTACTGTAATGACAGCATATAGAAGCATGTTATCTACATGGAATTAAATACACTTATTAAAGATGTCATTACCCTGCTATTTTATCAGACTGGAATGTGATCACTGGTTAGCAGGGCTGAGCTATGCTTAGCAGGTGCGTAAATGTAAATGCTAAGCAGATTTTCACAATGGTAAGTGAAGCCTACATGGTGTAAGCGCCTTTCCATTTAACCATACATTAGCACCGCTTAACGTCATACAAACCCACGCAAACCTGCTTAAAGTTGCTCAAAACTGCCTTAACCACTCTGTATCCAATAGTCCTTGTTCTGCCTAGCAACAAAATAAACAGCCCTTGCAGGTCTTGAACCCAAGATCCAGTACTCTACAATCACAGCAGTTAACCAGTAAGCCACCTGAGGTATAAAGATGACAATTGTATTTTCAAATATATCATTCAGTACACATACAGAATAGTAGTGAACAACTGCTTTGACTACTACAATTGTTTAGTACTAGTGGTGAATCAGTCATGTTTTTATATCTAAATATACACATATCAGATAAATATGGTAGGATACATCTGGGAAGGTATATACAACACTCATGTTTACACATAATAAGGATATGAATATATATATATATATATATATATATATATATATATATATATATATATATATATATATATATATATATATATATATATATATATATATATATATATATATATATGAATATATATACATATATATATATATATATATATATATATATATATATATATATATATGTATATATATATATATATATATATATATATATATATATATATATATATATATATATATATATATATATATATATATATATATATATATATATATATATATATATATATATATATATATATATATATATATATATATATATATATATATATATATATATATATATATATATATATATATATATATATATATATATATATATATATATATATATATATATATATATATATATATATATATGGAACTAGGATGTTTGCTCAACTGAGCAAACGTCCGAATCCATAAAACCCAAACACACTTTAACAAAAGCACTTTTATCGAAAAAGCACTTTTGTTAAAGCGTGTGACAAAATAAATAAAAACACTACATTTGCATTTTAACAGGGAGGCTTCGTCCCCCTGCACCCCCCATGTGGGGGGCTGTGCCCCCCACACGCCCCTACTTTAATATTCTCCCTCTGAGACTGCACTACAGTGGAGAAAAGGGAAATTTCCCTTACCTGCACCATAGTACAGCCTCGGCAACAGTCATACTTACGCGAAAGTGCTTCTTCGGTGAAAAGCACTTTCGCGTAAGTATGCCCGGCCGTTTGAATTTTAGTCGTTTGCTCAGTCGAGCAAACATCCTAGATCCATAAATATATATATATATATATATATATATATATATATATATATATATATATATATATATATATATAAAACATATGCCCATAACATGTAGTGGTCATACCTCAGCACCATAAGTCACAACCTCTTAGTGCAAGGGAATGTAATGTAAGTATGCAATTATAAATATAGAATGTTGCTACAGTAACAGGGGTTGTGTCAACAGACATGTTGTGTAGGAAGTCACTTCTGATACTGACACACTCCATCAGTTACTGACAGACATCATAAAATCATAATAGTGAAGTATCACACAAATCACAGTAATGATCCTGCAGAATACAGCAGAAATATGACCAATAAATGTGGACAGTCTGAAATAATCTGGTCATTCCAGAGGTATACACAGAACTCCTTAGTGCAAGACATGTGGACCAAGCCTGACAAAGGGGATGTTTACAGCCATGAAAATGGGGATATTACACAAATACTGGAATAGATAAGCTCACACAGTTGATGCACTCACACCCTCCTGTCTGTCCTAACACATATTAACTGGAGGAGCTGAGGTCCCAAGCCCACATACTTCCTACTAGTTAGCAACATACTTCTTCACAGCATCCCACTGCTTTTTCAGAAATACACAACACATATGGTGGCCAGGCAACAGTAGAGCTGACAAATATCTGGACATAACATCACACTAGGTAAATACACTGAGCTGCAAGGCATGTCACAAAGCACTGCATAAACTACAGGCAGACTACCACAACACTGACCCAAGTTTCCTATGGGGGAATACACATGTACTTGCAAATATAGCAGGCACTACAGGCATGTAACATCATAGAATAACAGACAACAGTGTGAAAGTGCATACCCACAACCAATCTAACTACAGTCACAGTCATTATGGTAAGCCTAATTAATAGTACAGCATATGGATTATGTGAACAAAACCATTCTCATATTTTCCACTCACACACTAACCCTACTTATACTGGCCCAATTTACAGTGTAGTCTGATGCCTGACTGTAGTATGGGACATGTGTCAGTCTGGCCCTACAAACATATATGCTGATAGGGTACCAGAAACTGGAGCAGCATGCAATGTCAGATAGAACAAGACCAAGAACACTGACATCTACCACAGTCTGTACACAGGTCAAGTAACATATTCACAATACACTGATACACAATACTGACATTCTGTCAACAATCACCATAAGTACACAGACCTCACTACTGTACAGACTACAACAGAATGTCCAGGTTTTGTCCTCAAATATAAGGCCTACTATACATAACATGTCTAGCAGTCTGATATATCACTGTTTTTTTATCAGGAATGATGTCAGTAAATACTACAATTCTGTACATATGCATCTCTTACTGCATGACATATGGACAAAGGGTGACAGACTTGGGGGACAGAGGCACAAACACAAGGCAAATATTGACATATTGCTGTGATAAACTGAGAAAATCCCTGGTGTAACAGGGTTTGTTGTGACATATCTTTTCTGAGGGATATGAAGTCAGTAACACACATGGATCTCACCATGTACTGACTGCAATCATCAGAGTATGCTACTGCATTTATAAAGACAGGAAATGTGTGAGTAACACATCACATCTAAGACTCAAAACTCTGGCCAGTCTGCAGATAGCCCTACATGTGAAAGTTTCCTCAACCAAATAACACTGTCATGCCAGACTTTAAATCATGTAGAACAGCCATATCCACACAAACCCTGTTAAACCAACATTACTTCGAATATAGAATAGCAATACTTACATTCTGTACCATGTCTGGAACATCCCCCTCCTGTTTGTTGGCCTGTCTCCACAGTGTATGTTGTATGAGGTATTTCCAACTACCCTCTGTGATGCTGTTTGTCAGGCACCCACATGAACTCCTGCTCACAGTGAAGGAAAAGGGCCAATACCCACATGAAGTGCTTAGTTATAGGAGTGTGTTTCCATGCAATTGGCTGTAGGAATGATACCACAGCCATGCCACATGCAATTAGCAAGTGGGGGACTCCAGTTTGTGCACAGGCCATCTGCTGATCATGAGCATTACCTACAAAAGTCAAGCTGCTGCCTATGCAAAACATATGTACTTTTCCACATCCACCAGAAAGGGAGAGAGAGAGAGATAGGGTGACAGAGAGAAAGTAAAAAAGAAAGGGAGTAAGAGCCAACTGTGTTTGTGTATGATCCGTGGGTGGAGAGTGGTATCTGGGTATTATAACGGTTGCCTATATTGTTTACTAATCCATACTGTCACATAGTAATTGCACATGGCTGTACACATTTATGGCTGTGGATTGTCTACAAGAACCTCTACAGTGTTTGAAAACTGTTGACCTTGTAATGTGGACATTGGGACATATAGAGCCTCAATATAATGATGTAGCAAAACCCACACTGAAATGGATCCTGTCATTACACAATCACCCCAACAGGATACAGATGACACACACACACACACACACACACACACACACACACACACACACACACACACACACACACACACACACACTTACCAGTACTGAGGTTCAACCCCCTACCTGGCTATATATATTGCTATTGCAGCAGTTACGCAGTTATTGCACATGCCATGGAGCTTCCATGTTCAAAAGCTGCCCAAAGGCATCCTTGAAGGTGAGTGACATCTGCAGCAGTATTAAAGGAGGGGTAAGGGAAGTGTAGTAAGTGTGAATGTCCACAAAAGCAGGTGCCAACAAAGACACACACATGCGCACACACACACACACACACACACTATCACAGTTGGCAGGTTCAGGATTAGAACTCCTACCTAACTAGTTTGCTATACTACAGTATTACACAGTTATCACAAGGACCACAGAGCTTAGAGGGTCGAAACATGGCCAAACGGTTATTTCAAGGTGACTGACATCAGCAGGTATGATAAAGTAGGGCAATGGAAGGTGTAGTCAGTGTGAATGGCCTAGAAATCATTCATCTCCACACACACACACACACACACACACACACACACACACACACACACACACACACACACACACACACACACAAACATTTGCAAGTACTGAGATCTATAGGTTCATTGCTTCACAGGTGTGTAATGAGTAAATGGGCCTGAAGGCTCTACAAGGCTAGGCCAAGGAATACCTTGGCATCAGGACACATGACAATAGTCCCTAGTGTGGGTCAAGGGTATAGTCCCTGGAGTGGTCCCCAGGGGTGGGTATTGTATTCGCCATCCACTCATCTGGGTTACTATTGTGAGTGGCCAGTGATTTGCACTGCTTCCCATGTATGTGATCTATATTCCATAATATAGACAGTGTCTGGGTTGTGTACATGTCCTACACACATGTTCTTTGATGTGTGGAACTGTACTTGAGGTCTCTGGGGCATGTAGTGTGTTCAGATTGCTATCTTCTGATGTAGCATTCCTGAACTCATTTGGTGAGACCTGGCTATGTAACTGAGGTCATGCTTGCACCTACATGGACAGCATGATATGGGTATTTAGTGAGGTTAGTGATGTCTGTCCATACAGGGCAGGTGTATAAGGCATGGTATTCCCTTTGTGGGTTACGTTTGCAGACTCTACAGTTGTTGCAGGCATCCAGTAGGGAACATGGCAAAAGGGCCACTGTACACATTTATTTGCCTACTGAGGGGATGGAACAGGGTGCCATGTCCTTTCACTTGCTGGATAACACACAGTCAGGAGATGTAACACATCAAAGTACCTTCGGATGTCAGTGGCACTGCTGTGGTCAACAGGCATGTAGTCCACTGCAATCACACCGTGGTTACTATCTGTGAGGCAATATGCGGAGAACTACCAATATAGTGGTTGTTGCCTAGCCAAGTGTGTTTGTGTATGAGACATGGGTGGAGAGTGTTCTCTGAGTACTAGAAGGGTTGCCTATATTGTTCACCAAATCATAATGACACATATAGGGCTATGGATTGTCTACACCAACCTCTCCAGTGTTTGACATCTGTTGTCCTTATAAAGTGGACATTGTGACATATACTAGGTCCTCAACATAATAATTTAGCAAAACCAGCCCCACAATGGATCCTGTTATTGCACAATCACAACAACCTCCACACAGGATACTGACGACACACACACACCAGTATTGAGATTCAACCCCTACCTAGCTATGTATTGCTATTATAATGTACTGCATTTATCGCACACACCACGGAGCTTATAGGATGAATGTTGTCCCAAGGTACTTCTAAGGTGAGGAACACCACCAGCCCTTGTAAATACTGGTATTGGGTGATGTAGTGGGTGAGAGAGCCCAAAAATAATTTTACCCTACACACACATTTACATTGCCAGGGATGAGGTTCAAACCTCTATTTAACAATCTTTACAGACCATTATGTTACGTATTTACCACATGCACTACCAACCTTACCAACTTTAGGGTTGCCAACAGTTACTTCTAAGGTGGATGATATCTGCAGGACTGCTAAAGTCAGACTCTGAATTGTGTACTGGGGCCAAAATCTTTGAGGTACAGACATACATATGTAGACATATATATACACACACAAACACTTGCCATGGATGATATTCAAACCCATACCTATATAGTTACTGCTATTACAATGTTCTGCATTTATGGCATGCACCGTGGAGCTTACATGATGGACAGCTGTGCCAAGGTATCTTTGAAGGTGACTACCATTAGCAGCAGTGCTAAAGGAGGGGTAAGGGGAGAGTAGTAAGTGTCAATGTCCACGAAATCAGGAGCTTATGGGGCTGGCCCTTGTCCAAAGGGTTATTTCAAGGTGACTGACATCAGCAGCCATGCTAAAGTAGGACAATGGGAGGTGTAGTGACTGTGAAGAGCCTCAAAATCATTCATCTTGGTGCACACACACACACACACACACACACACACACACACACACACACACACACACACACACACACACACACACAGAGTTTCACAGTTGCCATATCCATGATTAGAACTCCTACATAACTAGTTTTCTATGCTGCAGTATTACACATGTATTGCAAGCACCACTTAGTTTAGAGGGCTGAGACTTGGCCGGAGGGTTATTTCAAGGTGACTGACATCAGCAGGATTGCTAACATGGGCAATGGGAAATGCAGTGAGGGTGAATGGGCCATAAACCATTTCTCTGAAAACACACACACAGTCACACACAACTTTACATTTGACAGGACTGGGTATACAAATGCTAGATGAATACTGATTTGTACTATTGTGTTACACAGTTATCACAAGCACCACAGATGCTATAGGGCTGAGGTCTACCAAAAGCAATGTCTTACAGTGATTGACATCAGCACATCATGTGTGGTGGGTGGGACAGGCCTCATGATGGAAATCTCTCTGTCATTGTCTGTCTCTCTCTCATCCCCACATCTCTGTGTATGTATGTTTGACATATTATAGTGTGTTGGCCTTGGATATGTATGAGTATTCCTATCCATTGTGTGTGCAAAGCATGAATGGTGTACAACGTGGTGTGTGTGCACAGACATCTGCAACTGACAAATATGTATAGTCCACTGTGTTGTCAGACATGGGCTTCATTTCTCTAAGTGTAGGAGCATGCCCAGTATGACCTTCTGTACTGAATGTGTGAATCCATTCCAGGTAGGTTGTACTCCATTCCAGGGCTTGGTGTTCTACACCTACAGCTAGCAATCTGTTTCTGCAGGATATCTGTAGATAGGTTGACAATATGGAGTCACAATGGGTGACAGATGGTTTGATACTGTAACTATTGTGTCTGTGCTGCTTGTGTTACATGGTTGGTGTTAGCAGAGATATTCAGAAAGATGTACTGTTTTACACGGTGATGTATTATGTCATCAACTACTGACAGATATACTTTTTTGCTCACAGTTATTTCCTGGGAAATACAGGATGAATGAAGCTGTGTCCATTATTGTGGTCTGCAGCCTACATATTCTTGCACACTCATGCCATTCTGGAGGAGTAGCTGCAGACACTTGCTGATGGGTCTGTGTAAATGGTCCAGCACCTTGGTACTATGGTGGCTGAGGATCTCCTTCTTGTATATATATCAATATAACAGAATGGCCATATCCTTCTGTGGCCATACCTCTCAGCTGTACAGATTCACCCAGGTTACCCAGAGGTAGGGCTCATATATCTGGTCATTTTCCCTTCACATTGTGGTTTACAAGCAGGTTTGTAACCACCCATTACTGGGTTTGCAGGCAGGGGTAGTATGGGTACACATCAGAGTTTCAGACTTCACAAACTCCATGATGTTCATGCTTCTACACCCCTCATTCTGTTATTATATCCTCTTCCTAACATTATGCATGTGATATCTGAGAAGTACCCCTATAGTTGTCCCTTCATTGCAGTGGTATTTAGTGGTTGGTCCACAGTTCATGCAGTAGGACATGGTGGGCATGCTACTGGGATTTGTCAACATGGCCTTGCATTTGTGTTCTGTTGACTGTGTTATGTTGTTAGTTGTGACTCCATGAGATAACAAACATTGGCAGTATGGGTGAAGCACGGGCCTTTGGCAGAGGACTGCACTCCATTTGGTAGTGATGCAGGCCATCTGTAACAGGCCAGTGCATTCTGTCACTCCTACATTCCCAGTCTGTGAGACACTGGATTCCCCTGGGGTGACAGGGTAAGTGTGCTAGGTGCTAATGGCAATAGTTCCTGTCCATATTAATCCATTGGTCTGGATGCTGGTAGGATGCTGCTTACAGCTAGAGACACACCTGCATGGGACACCTCTTCAGCATGCTCATTCTGTGGGCATTCCTATACAGAAGTGGGAGGCATACTGTACTCTTTCCCAACAGCAAGGATATGATCTGTGATAAACCTGTGGCTGATGGTGGGGTGAGCTGAGTGCATGTGTGATATGGAAGCTTCTTGCAGCTGACTCACAGATATACATGGGACATTCCCCTTATACTGCCTTGTGCGGAGACATAGGCAGTCTCTCATTACTTCATAACTCTGCCTTTTGTGGTCTGCCACTGATTGGCCAGACTACATCAGTATTCCATACTACACAGACAACTAATGTGCTGCTAACCTGTATGTACAATTCCAAAGGTGTGTGCAGTTGACAGTTACATTTTATGTGCTCTGTCTAGGGTACTTCCACCTGTATACTTTGTGTATATCTGGGCCCACATTCATGGCATGTCCATCTTTCAGACGGTGACAGATATTGACATCTGGACAATGAGTATGGATGACTGCTGACATGGTTATTGCTGAGAAGCATTGTGGTTGGCACTGCAGTTGTCGGAACATGGCTCTGTCAACAACAGTACTGGCCATAGGACACTGAGACACAACCCTCCATGCCTACATGCTGACCACTTCCAGACAATATTGAACACACAACAAACTAACACATGGGCCCCTGCATATTGTACACATGCAACAATCTATCCTATAGATTGGGCCAGGTCAGGTAATCTATGCTCCACTGTTATTAAACCCACATGTACGTTACTGCATTTCTACATAGGATTGTGAGGGGGGGCACCTGACGACTTTAAACATTTGCTATGACTGTACTGGTATTTCAGGTAATCTGTTGGCTTCCATTTCATTTTGTATTCTGACCTATCATGCAGACAGGAGGCAGATCAGTCGAGTACAGATCCTAGGTTTTATTGGCCTACATTTCAGTTTCAGACTTCTTACTTTTCAAAACTAACATACAACTGCCAGACCTGTTGTAGTCTGGCTGTGTAGGTCTGGAGGGGGGGCTGTTCACCATTGCCATCAATTGGAGGCCTTAACCCAGCCTTTCTTTATGGTCATCTACACTTGTCCTGTTGGCTGAGGTTGGTGTTGGGTATGTGAGCCTCACTGACATGCATGTGTGTGTCCTACGGACACACATTTGGGCCATCACATGTACTGTAGTGTGATTTGTTACCTTGTCTAGTACTGCCTAGTATGTTAATACCAGTATTTGTTATGGATTTCATGCTGCCCATATAGGTGTCCACTATCTGCTGCCATCCCATTCAGCCACCCAATTCCCTTGCATGCTCATGTCCATACCATAGATACAACTATCAGAACATACTACTCCATTCAGCAATTGATAGGAAGAGTGACTTACCTTGTGGCTGTGCCAGTACTGAGGAAGGTGCTGGAGGACTGACTATGTCGGATGCAGATAATACACTCCCTATGCATGGTAAAGCACAGGTAGTGCCATGTTTGGCATTCCTTTTACTGTATGTGCAAGAAGTGTCATTCCCTGGGTCCCTACCATGTCGATGTATGTGCTATGTGTTGCCTCTTTGCCAAAGCCTGGGCATACAGGGCACACCTCCTTCTGCCTACATGGGCAGGCTCAGGTTGCTCCTGCTCCGAGTTGCTCTGTGCCTGTGATGGCCTTGGCAATGTTGGGGGGCTGTGTGGCCTTGCCCATGCTGCTCCTGCTGCAGCTGTTTCCACAGGATCATACTGTGTAGCATGGCACATACTATGAACATTTTTGTACATGTAGCTGGAGCTTACTGCAAGGCTCCACCGGATATGTCCAAGCAGTGGAACCATGACTTGAGCATCCCAAACACACGGTCTGTTATGATTCTGGTTTGTGAGTGTGCCTCATTATGGAGTTCTTGTTCGGGTGTGTGTGCATTTCTGATGGGTGGCATCAGCCATGGCTCCAGTGCGTAACCAGCATCCCCCACTAGGTGGCCATATGGGATGTCCCCACTGGCAAATAACTGGTACAGCTGTGTCATATGCCAGATGTAGGAGTCGTGATAGCTTCATGGGCTGCAAGCACACACATTCAGGATAATGCCCTGTGCATCGCACATGACCTGGCAGTTGATGGAGGGTAAGCTCTTGTGGTTTATGTAGACCCTACCCCACTCACTGGGTGGTGCTTTGATGCATATGTGCATGCAGTCTATAGGTTCATAGATAGGTTCATAGATTAGTATACTATAGCTGCTGCCCTTTGCTGAGCCTTTAAGCCCCACCAATCCCTTGTGAGACTCAAACTCCTGCACCTTGCCTTGCAAAGGCAAAACACCTTAACCCAGGCCACCCACTACCTCAGGGTATTCTGCTATTTGGTGGAAGAGACCCATATTGCTGGTCAATGCCTCATGGGTGTTGAAGAAATATATGTGCTCACCGGCATGTGCTGGCATAGCATCCAGGAACTGGTGGAGTACCCTGGGTGCTGATGCCTGTGAGATCCCCATGAAATCCCCAGTTGCCCTTTGGAAGGTACCTGTGGCTAGTATTATTAAGCCTACACATAGCTTGGTATCCACCGGGATGGGTTCCCCTCTGTTGGTTCTGTGTGTGAGGTGTGGCGGGCACAGCTCAACAATTTGCTGTAGAAAGTCCCTGTCCACCCTATAGCACTCCACTATCTCCAGCTCATGTAGCCCCTGGTAGGTTACCCTGGGTCTGTACATTCTTCTCCTTCTTCTCACTGTGGGTTGGTCATCAGCATTCTCATCCTCACCACCCTCAGCCTCTTGCACATATTGATGTATAAGAGCAACAGCAGCCCCTATCATTTTGTTAGTTTTGTCAGGTAAAGTTTTCCTGTATTCGTACACCGGAGGTGTAGAGTTTGTGGGGAAAAACAGAGTGAAACAGGTTTGCATAGTTTATAGTAGTGTGCTGGGCTAGGCTGCTGCCTGTATAATTGGCTAATTCTGATACATTTCACCTGCCAACTATGCTAGTTCTTCTTGATTGCCTTCCTACTGCTGTTCACATCCCATTGCCTTCCCATTTAAGCCCCAAGGGGCAGCATGCATACCCACAGATGTGAACAGAGCTGCTATTTCCTGTTTTTTGTTTTGTTTTTGTTTAAAACCCGGTGTGTGGCGCACACAGTCATTTAGGCATTGTAAACAATGTTAGGCAACCTCAGACAAACCCCCATCCTTAACTGTGCTTAGCTAAGGGCAAACATGGGCCACAGAGCTCCAATAAGCTTACAGCATGCATGACACTCCCCCTTATGAGGTCATTTACTCTTATACCATGGTGTTGCTGCACCTACATGGTTGGGTACAAGTTAACACTGAGAGGAAATCCCCTCATTTGCATAAAACAGAATGCTACTTCATAGTTACCACACTCACACTGACTCTTCCCCCTTAACAACCACTATTCCCTGGTATTGTTGTCTTATACATGCCATTGACTATAATGGCAAAATGCTGATTTGGGTTTAAAATCCTATTTCCAACTTTCTTCCTTATTTTCGGGCTGATCCCATTTGCGCACCGCTGCCCTACACTTAAAGAGCCAAAATCGGCCAAAAAAAATAAAAGTTATTTTTTATAATTTTGCAACTATTTCTCATGCCAATGGCTATATATTTGGCCATTGGCATGCCTACTACATTGAATACATGCTTTCTTTGGAGCTGTCATGCCTTCATTTTGTAATTTGCAGAAATGTATTTGGTTAGTAACTGAACACATTTCTGCAGGTTACACTATTCCTGCACAGGCAAGTGCCTGCTTTCTGGATCGCTAATTCACCTCATTTGCCTGGTTTTTGCCAGCAAATGGGATAATTAGCATATAGCAGTGGTGTCCGTGCAGGAATCATGTAGGAGCACTCGTACATGTCCCGGGAGCTCGATCTTGGATCGCTCATCAGCCATATTGCATGCATCAGCTCTTGCACTATTCCTGCACTCCGTGCAGAGCTTGCTGAATCTGGGGGTTCATCTTAAAGCTGACACAGTGGCAAACTTAACTGCATTAATATTGGACCCTTGTATAGCTCAGGTAAAGTGATATTAAATGTCGTTTCTGTGATATTAATTTATATAGGTATAATTTTCACATTTTTCTAAATACCTCAACAACCAAGTAACACAGACAGAACTCCTTAGCCTCATATGAAAGCCCTTAGCTAGTTGAACAAAATGCTGCTGACAGTATGTGTGCAACTTGAATGGTTGCTGAGATATTGTAAGTTCTTTACAAATATTACAAATGTAATAGTTACTCCCTTGGATTCACTATTTTTCCATGCAGGACTAGCTTAGTCCTGCATGGAAGTGGCCGTTTAGGAGCAGGATGGCAGTGCGCCATGCATATTAATGAAGGCACACTGCCTGAGCGCCTAAACAGACATGGAGTGTGTACAAGTGCAGGGGGTGTGCCTGAGAGCAGAGCTCTGAGAATATACATGCCCCTGCAATGAAGAACAGCAGAGTATGAATAAGACTGAGTGAGACCGCTCATAGGTGTTTGCATACCTCCAGTAACATCCCCCCACATTTACAAGAGCAATAGTTAAAACATTAAATATAACGAAGTTTTTTTTTATGAAACAGATTCAATTTAACCATAGGTGAGTGGGTTTGCCCATCGCTTAGCTACGGTTAATGCAGCTTAAATGGCACAAGAGGATAAAAAGCAAGATAAATATGCAAATTAAGCAATACAGCAATAGTGTAGTGGGCAGAACATTCGCCTTACAAGCAGTCATTCCCGGTTCGAGTCCCACTCCAGTACAATTCATTTTCCATGTCAAATCACTGTATGATCAATTTATTTTGTTGCATAACCTACGATAACATATATTTATAACATTTATATATTTATAACATATATTTGTGAACTGGAGTACTGCATTAAATGCAGATGTGAGGTGTCATTGTCATAATGTTGCAAAGTCCACAGATAATCACAAGTACCCCATACAGTATATGTACACAGGAATCAGGGATACAAATGGAAGGTAAAATGTGTAATGAATGATAACTCCATACAGTTTCCAAATCCACCACCTTCCCAAGAACCATTAGACATTACTGTCTAAATTAGTGCAGTGGTAAGTGGGAGTAAGCAAGTGTAAGCATAATTAAGCAGTAATAAATGGGAGTAAGCATATGTATGCAGTGGTAAGTTGGTTTAAGGCCGTTTTCATGGAGGTAAGCAATGTGCACACAGGTTAAGCAATATTGAAGCTAACTCTCTGTAAGCATATTTAACTGGAGGTTAGCATTGATTACCTTTGCACAAACCCACTCAAACCTGATTACAACTGCTTAAAAGTGCCTTAAGCACTCTGTATGCATCACCTCTGTTCTGGCCAGAAACAAAATAAATGGCCTTTGCAGGTCTTGAACCCAGAACCCTGTACACTATAGTCACAGCAATCAACCACTAAGCCATCACAGCAGTTCATAAGATTGAGGTATCACCAAACAGATCCTTACTACAGGAAATCCAAACCGAACACATGAAAGGAATCTATATACAGTTTTATGTTGTATAACCTACTACATAACATAAATATCTGAAGTGGAGTACTAAATTAGGCCCAGATGTAAGGTGTCATTGTAATAAAGTGTTTAAATCCTCTAATAAACACAAGGAACCCATACAGTGTGCGTACACATGAATCATGGATACCAGACACAAAAATAACATGTAATGAATAATAAATCATTTCCACAATGCAAATATAATGCAACTTCAACATTAAGCAACACTAAGCATTGAACAGCCCAGCTTAGTAGGTGTAAGCAATGTGTAGGCCAGCTAACTCAGTCTGCCCATTGGTATACCCCTTTAAGCAATGCCAACCTTAGGTAAGCAGATTTTCCCATAGCTTAGCCTTTTCAAAACCATCCAATCACAGCAAAGTGTGGGAAACTGGCCCTATTTAAACCCAACTGGTGGGAATACATCTCATAACTGGTTGTAGCTTTCCCTTGTAGGCACTATGTCTGGAATGGAACAGGGTATGGGCTTTCAGGTGCAACGCTGGGGCATTCAGGAGTCCAGAGTCATGGCAGGACTCCTTGTGAAAGACCATGACATGAGACTGCTGCGGGGCCAGTACCAGGGTTCCCAATACAAAGCAGAAGCCTGGGACCATCTCACCCATGTCCTCACTAGTGCCATTGGCATACCCCAAACTGGTGAGCAGGTCAGGCATCACTATGCCGACCTGAAGCAGCATAAGGGGGATCTCTTGGATCAGTGGATCCAAAAGGCTAAGAGGACAGGGGAGGTCCAAGCCATGTGTAAGTATCAGTCTACTGCCTGTTTAATAATTGCCAGCTCATGTATATTATGGATAGGTATGGCTAAATATTCCTCTTATGTCTCTCACAGCAGCAAGTGAGCGGGCTATGAACCAGGAGGCCCATGGATGTAGACTGGAGCGGTTGCGACGTGAGGCAGGTTAGTAATACTCTTGCATGTAATGTCATAGGAAATAAATCTAAAAGTAGTAGTAAGTTAATTGCCTGTATAAAACCTGTATTGTTTAAGGCATGTACTGCATACACCAAAGAATATGGCAGGAAGAGTCTCATGTAGGTTGTATGTAAATAAAAGCCTGACTATAAAGGTCTAACTGCTGGATTGCATGTGTTTACTCTGGTATCATATTATAATGTAAAGGTACAATTACTTAATAGTACTGTTGTATTAAGCACTGTTACCCACACTGTGCTACATAAATAAAATGTGTAGGAATGTCTGTATATGACTGGTGTAATCCCAAGAGGTCATATAGTACAACTGAGAGAGACTTAGACAGAAAACAGTGAAAAGACAGATAACAAAATCCAAATAGAACATGCAACTGAGATGTGAACTGTTGTTTTTTTAGCACACACAATTATGATTTGAATCCTGGGAGTGGTAGTAGGCTGCATACAGAATCATACCTCACAACTGTACAGATATGTCCAGAATGTCCAGTAAATCGGCCCATACCTGCTGCCTGTCCCCCTGTCCCCCTGGGAAATCAGTGGAATGATCCCAGATGTTTAGGCAGCAAACAAGAAATACAACTCATTGTTAGACATCTATAAGAACAAACCTGTCACTCTAGCAACTCCCCAAAATGTTATGAGAGTAATAAGCCAAGTATGCCCCATCTACACCTCCATGTTGTCAAGCTGTGACCAGAGTGTGTACAGTAACAGAGTGAGATGTATGTGCATAATACTAATGCGGAATCTGGTAATCTGTGTGGCAACATTCAGGTAGTGCTACCAAACATTGCTCCCACAGGTCTGTCAGATATGAATACTGTGCCTAGAAATAAAAGATAGATACTCTGTACCAGTACTGTTTACTCTGGTATTGTATGGCATTGTTAGTGTTGCAGTTGCTCTGAATTATAAGGTATTACTCATCATTGTCACCCACACTATGCTACATAATATAACTGTCTAGGAAATCCTGTATAAGAGTGTTGTAATGCAAGGTCAGAATGAAAACCACAGGAGAATTATAGACAGAAATCAGATAAGAGATACACAGCAATATCTATATAGCACACACAACTGTGATGGACAGTGTTTTATTTTTAGCAGACACAGCTATGGTCCGAATCCTGGGAGTGGTAGTAAGCTGTATGCAGAATCATACCCCACAAGTGTACAAAAATGTCTAGGTAATTGCCCTATATCTACCGCCTGTCACCCTGTCCCCCTGGGATATCAGTGTGCTAATCTCTGACATGTAGGCAGCATGTCATGTCATATAATTGAATGTCAGGCCTGTACATATTTAGAAAATGTCAATAAAAAAAAACTGTCATTGTACAATTCAGTAAAGGTTTAAGAAGGCAATAGTTGAAGTATGTCCTGGTTCACCTGCATGGGGTCAAGACATGCCCAGAGTCTGTGCAAAAAGAGATGGACAGGTATGTGCATAACATCAACCTGGAATCTGCGAGTATGTGTAGAAACAGTTAGGTAGTGTTAACAAACAATTCTTCCACAGGTATACCAGGTAAGAGCTGTATACTGCAGGTAAAACCAGTTCATGTATATAGTTGTCGACAGCCATACCACTATCCAAACTAAGGCAATAGGGTAGTGTACTAATACTTGTAAGGTACAGAAAACAGCACTGACTAGGAAAGTAATCCAAACTGCAGGAATATACTAGTTGTTAATTGACATCTTTCACTCTCCCCACCATATCTGCAACAATAAACTAAATACACAACTCAGTTTGTATGTGCTGACTTAACTCTAATGTTGGGACATATTTCCTATTCTTCGATAATTATTTAAATCTGTTTCTATGCATGTGCTATGTTGAAATACTCCCACATTGGTGGCATGGTGCCATCAATGTACCTGCATGCTGTTGTAATTACCACTGTGGTCCCATATATGCATGTGTTCTGTTTGCTATGCAACTGTTCCATATCTGATGTTTGGGTTAATGGGAATATCTATGCATGCTGTTATACCTAATCCTGGAATGTATTGACTATTACTAACCTACATATATTGATAAAACTTAAACACCATAGCACATATGGGAATCCGGATCTCAGCGGACCCACATGTCCCACCTCAGCTGGCCATGGCACCAGGCACCAGCATGTCTGGAGCCCAACCCGTGACCTCCTCGTCAATTGGTCCTGCATCACCTTCGGGTGGAACCACCTCAGGGGATGGGGCTTGCCCCCCTAGAAGCAGGCATGGACAGGAACCTGTCACCCTGTCGCCAGGTCCGGGTCGTGGTGCCTAGCCAGTTCTGCAGGAAGGTTTGAGATCTGCTATGCCAGCTTGAGGGCCATGTGTCACGACTAGAGGGTCGGCCTGGTTCTCCTACTCAGCCCGCAAAGCCACCTTTAAGGCTGTGAAGGTGCAGTGGTGACTGCCCATGGGTGGGGACCTCAGTCCCACTGTTTCCACTAGGGCGCTCATAGGCTTCCAATTTCCCAACAACCCTCCCCATCAAGGTTTTTACCCCCCACATGTTTCATATACCACCCATGTATGCGTCTTGTTTGTTTTGGCTGTTAACCTACCCAACCTACCTCACCAAATATACCTGCTATATCTCCCCAACATCCCACTTTCACCTGGAAAAAAAAAGGGCAATCTGTTACCAAAAAAAAAAAAATCTCACCCCATACATAGCTGCCCATTTCACACACGTTTCCACTGGACACATATAATCTGGTCTAACTGGCTTAGCAACATATTGTTGTCCTCACCCTTCTCTCAGGGGTATGAGTGTCCAAATCTATCTCCAAATTCATTATATATGCACAACTGTTGCTGTAGAAGATATGGGCAGCTATGGACCTTCCCTACACCCTTCCTGCACATCCCTAGCTATTTTCCCTACTGTCTTTCCCTCTTTGTGCCCCTTTCTCACCACTTTCCTATAAACCCTTTTTCATTTTTTTAAAGAAATTAGCGAGGAAGTAAGCAGGAGTAAGCACTTTTAAGCAGCAATAAGCAGGTTTAACCTTGTTTGCACAGGGGTAAGCAATGCCTACACAGGTTAAGCAATTGAGAAGCTAAATCAGTATAAGAAACTGCAACCAGAAGTTAGCATTGCTTACCTCCATGCAAACCCTCAGAAATCCACTTACAACTGCTGTATCCAACGGCCCTTGTTCTTCCCAACAACAAAATAAACAGCCTCTGCAAGGCTCAAACCAGAACCCTACACACCATAACCAATGTGATTTACCACTAAGCCATGTCAGATATACATAACCCTGATGTTTTCACAAAGATATCATCCAGCACAGTCATTCAACAGTACAGGAAATGTATTTATACATGTAGATGTATGTGTGTGTGTGTGTGTGTGTGTGTGTGTGTGTGTGTGTGTGTATATTTACATCTAAATAGATATATACATAACTATATTTAGATATATAGATATATAAAAATATCTACATATATATAATATATATATATATATATATATATATATATATATATATATATATATATATATATATATATATATATATATATATATATATGTGTGTATATACAGATATATATCTATAGATATAAAAGAGAACATAACAAATAGATATATGATCACAGGCACTGTTAATGGGGGCGAGGGGGCCCAAGCAACATACGTATTGATATTCCCACCCCAAAAGCCAAACAGGTCAGCCCTGCAATACAGTATCAACTGTTGCAAGTCCCATAACCAGGACCTGACACAACATGGGTACAAGATGTTAACAGTAATCCATCCCACCTGTATGATGTCATGCTGGTATCAATAACATATCATGCAGTACAGTCTGGCTACCATAGGGAATGTACAATGTGGAAGCAATAAACATTCATAAGATACATATACACAGACACATATATGCCAATACATATATATATATATATATATATATATATATATATATATATATATATAGATATATACATCTATATAGATATATATGTAACTACACATACACACACAGAGATATGTATAGGAAGATACATATTTATTGGGTGCACACCATATGGAACAGCCAGTATGCCTACAGTTGCCACCTTACAAACTGGACACTGTATGAGTCACCCATACAAAAGACAATTGTTGCCCAAAACATATACCCACAGAGAGGTCAAAGGATATAACACCACACACAGGTTTGCATACATGAGAAAGCTTTATTTGTGTACTATTACAGTTGTATATACCATGTCATATAGCTGTTTAGACTATGAAATACATATAAACAGACTAATGCAACTCTCAAACAGATAAATTAATACGGTATTCCGGAAAACATTACATATGTTGCTGTCCAGGCCAAGGCCTTCAAGTAGTACAACAGTAAAGACAGACTGGGCCACAGGATAACAATCAATCATGAGTAAGTAATGCAGATGTATAGTCCAGCAACCTCTATCTACACTCTGTACACAATCCCTAGGGGGTAAAGACCTCAGTTGATGCAATGGGATGTATCTGTTACATAACAAGGCATAACTGAAAAAATCACAATCATACTGACAAACAGAACAGTCTGTATAGCAGGAAGCAGTAGGCCTGCATTTTCCCAAGGTGAATTGTATGGTAATGTACATCCAGATACCTTAAGGCAGCTTACCCCTGATACCCCTCACATGTTATAACAGCCTAGGTTAGTTATGGTGCACCCCTCCATAGACTGACATACAGGGCCACATACCACTGTTACATACACTGGCCTCTGGACTGCATAAGGGCACACATGTATTGTGCAGATGAAGCCCACACATATATGGACCCAACCCCACAATATGTGTGGGGCCACAACAACAGTGGAATGATGGCAGGAATGGTAGCATGACATACTCACAGGCCACTACATAACAACCTCTGACAGCATGTAATATGGGCAAAGCCTGGCATGTAGGTGGAGGACAGAGGCTGGAACATAGGCCCATATGTGAAATAGTGTTGTCATACACTAAGCAAGTCAGTGGTGTTACAGGATAATCTGCAACATACCCGTAGTCAGGAACATGAAGTGAGAAACACAAATGTATGTTTCCATGAACTGATAGCACTCAACACACACACACACACAGCCAGTGATATATCTGACACAAGACCTGTGTGGTGGTGGACAGGCAAAGCATAACACACACACCTCTGGCCATCAAATGGACAGGCACACAGTTGAGAGCTATGCAGTCAGACTGCAGTCCATGTTAAACTAGTATGTACACACAAACCCTGTAACACTGGTGCTATACAATGCATACAACAACAGTACTCACACTCTGTTTATAGTTCTGGAACCTCATACAAATATGTAGCTGGCCTGAGTGTGCAAGTTCTCTTGTGAGAGGTATTGCTACCTGCTGTATATAACACTGCTGCCCACACACAGGAAGGACGTCCAACATACAGGAAAGGTAAAGGGACCACACCCACATGATGTAGGGATTTATAGTAGTGGGCTGCCATGACAGTGGTAATTGGAAGAACTACACAGCATGCTGCATGCAGGTAGCAAGTGGAAGACACTGACTGGTGCAGAGGCCATCACCTGATAATGTGTATCACCCACAAAATCCATGTTGCAATCTATTCCAAGCAGCTCAATCCATTTACTGGAGAGAGAGAGAGAGAGAGAGAGAGAGAGAGATGGACAGAGGCAAAGAGAAAACAGATACAGAACCACAACCACACCAAAAACAGAAACAAAGTAAGCAGGCTAAGGTCATAGCTAAGAAGAGAAAAAAAACCTCCTACAAGGACACTATCCACAACAGACCTCATCCCCACAACAGGTACGTGAAGTATATATGCATGTAATTGACAGTAGTACTTGGTCCATAATACTGGGATAGATGATGTGGAATGATATACATGTGCCATCAGGTGTTACTGTTGTAATGATCTTCAGCTGAACAACTGTTATGGACATTAGAGTCTGTCCCTGTGGGTAGTGGGCCATACCTGTCAACTGTGTAGTGCAGCACCGACTGACAAAATATAAGCCAATATAGTGTGTGTTGTGTAATGGAAAGGATGTATATTACTGTGGCCAATAGCAGGTGGTGGAAGTAATGTCATAATGATGGACACATGGGTTCCAGAGCCCACCACTTGCAGGACACTCAGGTTAACATGCATTGTAGCATGCTGAAATGCCATAGGTGTGTAATAGGCTTACCTGCCATCTGGCCCTATATATACCCCCCTGATGTTAGGCTGTGTCCAAATGTGGCACCTGTCTGTGTTGTGGACATGATGTCTGAATGTACCCCATACATAGGTATGTATATGTGTGTATATGTATATGTATATATATATATATATATATATATATATATATATATATATAGGTTCATAGGTTCATACTAGGCTATCTGCCCTAGGGCATTTATAAGCCTAGCCAGTGTGTGTTTGGCTTTTGCCACCCATTTTAAATTAATTTTGCTATGCCCTTTTTCAAGGTTAGTATACTGTGCCTCTGTCTAACAGTGACACAGAAGTGATACCCGGGGTAAACCTACGATCTCTCATCCACTCATCAAGATTCCTCTTGAAGAGAGTCAATGAGGAACTCTGCCTAACCTGGACTGGGATTTTATTCCAGAGTGAAGGGAGCCTCTGGGTTATGAATCTGTCCCTCCAGCATGTCCTATTTATTTCAGTGGTGAGGTTCAAGTCTCTTGAGCGTGTAGCTCGATGGATTTGGATTTTCTGAGGTGCAGCATGTCCATTAATTCTGGGTTGGACATGGCTTTATACGACAGGCACAGATCGCCTCTGAGCAGGCGGTATGCCACTGAGTAGAGCTGGAGTTTGCCACTGAGTAGAGCTGGAGTATATATACATGTTTTATATATATATATATATATATATATATATATATATATATATATATATATATATATATATATCTACATGTATGTCTACAGATATACAGATACCCATATGTAGACATATATATAAACACATATATACAAAATAATATATATCTACACACACATATATATATATATATATATATATATATATATATATATGCGTATGTCTACATATATAAAAACACACACACATATATGTATGTAAATACGTGTCCCCGATATTATCACCACAGTGCTGCATGCTATATTTGAGGGAACAGCAAACATAGCAATACACACAGATATATACAGCTGTAAGTGTGTGCAACATGGATGGGTATGTCACATATGAACCCTTGTTGGGACCACATTGCCCTTGTCTGTGAAGTAGGGAATGGGAATATGGGGAAGGATGGCAGGTATATTTGTGGAGGTGGTCCGGGTTGGTAGATATAGAGGACAGCCTACAGGGGTGGTATATGACACATGTGGTGAGTAAACACCCTGGATGGTGTGTGTGGTCTGTGATGTGGAAGCCCCATAGGCCCCCATATGGAAACAACAGGAACAAGCCTCCCACTCATTGCTACTCACAACAGCAGTCCATGGCCCTGAATATGCCTGGCCTGGTGGCTGAGTAGAAGGAGCATGTGCACCCTGTGAATGTGTACTGCATGTCTCAAGGTGATGTAGCACATCCCACAAGTGTCTGTGGAGCCCCTTATGGAACAGACCCTGGACCTGACCTTGGGTGACAGGATAATGTTTGTGTGTGCCCCCGGGGGCGACAACATCGCTTGAGGTGGTTCCACCTGAGGGTAGTGCTGGACCAGTATATGAGGAGGCCCCAGGGTGGGTCCCACATGTCATGTGGCCTGGTAACATGGCCAGATGAGGTTGGAGAGGTGGTTCTGCTGGCAAATATTCCCTAAATATGCTGTTGTGTCACTGTTATAGAACATATGTGGGTAGTAATAGTCTACACAATCCCAGAACATGTCCAACAGCATTGATAGATATCCCCAATAACACAGAATGTCAGATGTGCAACAATCACATAACAAGCATACCACATGCATATATGGAACCATAGTGGCCCTGGCAATGGCATGCAGGTGAAATAATCCATAGCAGGCCAGCAATGATAGTGTCCACACAGGGAACATGGCTACAAACACACAGTACAAAGTGTGGTACAATACAATATATGTCCCACTGGTAGGTAAGCTGTAGCCATACCTATTGAGTGGTGTGAACAGCTTGTTGTCACTGATATGGTGGGGGGGTAGACAGAGATGTGTATTAAGAACTATGGTAACCTTGCTGTATGAGTTGCTCAGACCTGTTTCCATCTTTATGTCTTTCAGGCAAGATGTCCCATGGCCGTCTACCTGTGTATTCAGTGGCAGAAAATGAGGTTTTGCTAAACTACCTTAACTAGCACTACCCTGTCCTGTTTGGCAGGGTCACCCATGAGCAGCAGGAGCAGACCGCCCTGTGGAACGATCTAGTCCACAGGGTCAATGATGTCGGTCTGCATAACCGCAGTTATGAGCAGGTCCACCAGCATTGTTCTGACCTGCTTTGCAATGTCCGTCGGTGTGCTGCTGCAGTCTGGGGGGATCACCTCACAACAGGGAGGGTCATGCCATCCATCCCTCATGACATGTGTTGAGGAGCTCCTCGCCAGCCTCGTGGCAGCTTCCCATCTGCACACCCAACTGGCAGACACCATTGTGGAGGTGGGTACTACCCACACACCGGCTAAGGAGTGTGCAGGTAAGGCAACGGGACACATCAGTAGACCACTGTTGCGTATGCATCCACATCTGTACAGATAGATCATGCATATCTGACATGTCAAATATATAGTTTGTTGCTGCATAGTAGTAATAATCAGATGTGCATAAGTGGTAGTATTGTGGACTTGTACTGTTGATGTACTGTAATGCTGCATCCACCCTGTAGCAATGCCACAGCTGTGGCCACTGACATGGCATCTCTTACACTCTTATGTAGGTACCTCTGGTATACCACCAAGGCAGCAGCCTGTAGCTGGTGAGTATGGTTTATGTTGATGCTTGCCAATACACTAGGCATGTAATGGCTATGGTATATTCTATGCACACATGTAACATATCTACCCATAATGCATGCTGTACATGTTCACGTATTGTTGCTGTTAAATGCACTGCATCACAGTGGTGACCATGATGGGATATCGGAAGGGTATGTCAGACACCTGCAAGATAACTAACATCCTGTCATTGCAAATGTGTCCACAGGGATTAACATAATGATGGGACACATGGCCTACAGTAGGGACATGTGTGAAACATCACCCTTATACAGTGCAACAACAGTGTATATACCAGTATTACAATGGCAACTGTTACAGATCCACACTATGGCATAACATATTACTGTGGTCCACATTATTAGCTGGGACTAGGCTGTAACACATGGTGTTCAGTGTATGAAACACTGCAAACTGACACATATGTGTAGTCCATACTTGTCAAGCATCTGCAAAAAGGCTGAAGATGGGGAGGGGGTGTCAGCATGACACACCAGTGCACTGCAGCAGGGATGCTAAGGATGCTAAGAATGGCTGTGTCTGAACACAGTCAGGTTCAGGAACTGTGGTAGATGTAACCCTACCCCCACAGCAACAGTGACACCAGTGTGTGAACACCAAGGGATGTGCAAATGAGTAGACCTTGTAATCATGTGGAGTAGGGGGACATGTGTAGGGCAGACTGACCATACACTGGCAAATGCAGATGGCCCATGCTAGTATACCCTGCCAGGAATAGTGACTGCTGTATTATACATAATAGGTGCAACAAACTGTCATGATAAGGACGTATACCCAAGCACACATGGAGTGTATGCATCATGGTCAGCATCTGCACACCTAACACATTTTATAGACACTGCATGTGAATGTACAGGACATATGTCACATATCAGGCTCATGTACTGTTAATATATATGGTGATGTGGTCCCATGGCAGATCAAGGAAGGGTGCATCATATCAATAAGGGTGTGTACACTCCCCATAGTCATGGTATGGTCTGATGGTTGTCAGTGTAATAGTATTGGATTGGTCATACATGGTCCGCTGATGTTGAGATCTGTAAACCAGACATCAGGCATTCACAAGTGACATCTGTCCACATATGATCCCAGGTATGTGTCACTGAAAAACATAGGGGCTGTGAGCATTAGAGCAGACATAACTGACACAGTACTACACACTCAGTAATGGGTTGTCCACCTCGGATGTTTGGTGCACAGTACATGGCAGGGTGCAGAACAGGTGCACAGCAATACTGTGTACATAGGTGCAGTGTTTTCCAGGGGAAGGGGCATCACTACTAACACAGCCCATGCATCACACACATGTATACTGTTGCTAGCATGGATTGACTATAGCTGCACTGCATGCTGTTGTGTACCATATGTTATGCATATTGACAGATGGGTAATGTGAGGACTGTGTGTACTATCTTTGTGGAGCCTCACCTGTGTGTGTGTGTGTGTGTGTGTGTGTGTGTGTGTGTGTGTGTGTGTGTGTGTGTGTGTGTGTGTGTGTGTGTGTGTGGTATTTTGTCTCTAGGTTCAATCTGGTGAAGTGGAGGGAGGTTGATGCATGCAGGATGTGTGTGTACATGTGTGTGTGTTTGTGTGGGTGACCATGTATGCACATGTGTGATTGTGGGGTTGTTCATACGGCAGTACCTCCCTTTGGGATCGTGCAGTACATGGACATGGAATGACACATGGCACACCAGAAATACTTATCTGATATGTAATCACAGGACAGCTGCTAGTATAATAAGGTTTGTAGCATGGAACATGCATTGGGAGGGAAAGTAGACACCAGGTATACCCTTAATATCACATTCAGCAAAGAGGTGAATGACAACCCATGTATGCAGCGCTACAGATACATTGGGAAATTACGAGACAACATCAAGGAGTGTATCCATATATTACAGTTGTCAAGATAGGTTGATTGACCAGCATATCTGGCATTTACTGAGCAATACTTACACATGGCAATCCAGCGCGTGATATTATGGAGTGAACCTAGTAGCCCCTCACATATAGAGACCATGCTCACAATGTCCGGACATACACAGTGTGAACAATGAATGACAGCAATGAGGCCATGTAAAACCTACTCCACTCAGGTCAAGGAGGTAATGGAGTAACAGGTCTTGTATTGTGATCACTCGTCTAGGCATTTAGAGGAATGATACGTTAATGAGTGGTATTGATGAGTGTATGTTACCAAGTGTGATGCAGGATGGGGAACTTATGAGAATAAACATGGGACTGTCTGTAAAATCATGGACAGGTACGTATTAAGGTGGAGTGTGTGTGTGTGTGTGTGTGTGTGTGTGTGTGTGTGTGTGTGTGTGTGTGTGTGTGTGTGTGTGTGTGTGTGTGTGTGTGTGTGTGTGTGTACTGTTATACAATGCTGTACAGGTCTTAAAGTGCATTTCTTGCTTTCCCCCACAGGTGGAGAAGTGGGTCAGGGTCCCTCCTGCATGCAGTCTGATGTTGCTGTCCATACAGACACCAAAGATGATGATAGTACTGTTGAGGCACAGGTGGGGTTGTCACAGCCGAAACTGCGCCATCATTTGGCATCCCCCCTCTTAGCCACCCCAACTCCGCACACAGTTTCAGTGCCTAGACCCACCCCATCACCAGTGACAATAGCAGAGGGACAGCTGGTGGTTGGTGGCAGTGCACAGGAGAGTGTGGTATCCATGCCTACTGTGTCTAGTCATAAAAGGCATAGCTGGATGTCTGGCAGGGTACCACATAGGCAGATGTACCAGGGTGCTCATGGTAGGGCCACTGGTCATCATGCCTCTGGCAGAAGCACCTCAACTGGTACCACCAGGCACATGTTTCAGGCTGTCATTGGGGTGCAGGCACTTATGGAAGTGTACACCATACAGGGCTTGAGGCAGCAGAGGGCTGCTCTCACATCTGCAAGCAACAACTTCCGTGAACTATCTGGTACCCTCCGTGCTCATACCAAGGTCATAGATAGATGGTTTGGTGAGATGGTGGGCCTCACTGACCATGGTTTGTCCATGGTTGAACATGTGGTGGGAGTGCGGTGATGGCCATGTGGATGTAGGCCAGCAACACCAACAACTGGCAGTCAATGTGGATGTGTAAGGACACCAAGGTGCTCCCATAGTGGCAGTACCAGCCCCAGCACTGCAGGGGGGGTGCTGTCCACACCACACCACAACAGGCTATGAGCACGTGGTCCTAGCCAGTCCCAGGAGGGACCTGGTTCCAGCGGACATTTGTCATCATCAGGGGAGAGTAGCACATCAAGGCCTGTACCTGGATGTGCCCATGGAACTCCTGGCAGGCACAGTCCGCGTGTCCATGGCCGGAGGCAGTTAACTGCACACCCTGCCAGGTATGGTCTGCAGCTGTCCAAAAAACACCTGTATAGGGCAGCCACATGGCAGAACTGTGTGCTTGCATATACACACACTATACAAACACACCTATGGCAACCCCATACCTACACAAACCACATCACCATGCCCAGTTCAACTAATTACACCCCTCACCCACAGACATGGTCTCAAATATATGGCCCACCCTCGGCCTCTGGCAAACCAACAACACACCCTGTGCATATGATGATACCTGTGCCACATCGCTGTCATCCATAACATTGATGCAGGGACAGGCTAATATGGTTCTGATGCACAGGGACTGTACTACGGTGTATCAATGTACTGCAGTGTAACATGTTGTCAGGAGTAATGTTTAATTCATACATGTCAGGTAGTGTAGCCATCCAGCAATGATGCATTATAGCTGTTAGCAACACTGAGTGATTGTGGTCTCCATAATGTTATTTGTGTTGTAGGTGTACATGTGTCAGCAGGAGGATGGTCTGCATATTCCACAAGGGGTATGGCACTGTGGTGACACCTCTGGGGTACAGTTGAACACGTCACAGGTTTGTATAACAGTTATTGCCTGTGCCACATGGACAGGTGACCTGCTGGGACATGTATAATCAGCAACCTGATGTAGACCCATCCACATACACGCACACTCACTTAGCAACACTGGGACTGGACACCTACCTAGGCATGTAGTGCTACTGAACTGTGTGGCTTTCATTTCACACACCACACAGCGTTTAGGGTGAGGTGTGTTCCAGGTTACATGTTACATGCAAAACATCCCCAGACATGTACAGTATGGTAATGGGGGATGTAATGGTTGTATATGGACAATACATAGTGTGACATACCATCATATACACATTAACAGACACATAACAGGAAGACACACATCCGAGAGACCTGGGCCTATTACTGCTAACCAACTTCTCCATGTGTCCAATGTGTTACAGGTAGGCTGCACACAGCACATGCATAACTGGGCTGGATTGTGGTATCAGTTACCTGTATGGTTGATGGTGACAGTGGTCACCATAAAGTGGTACATGGGACATATACCGGGTGTACCATGGTGTAATGACAGTGTACACAGCACCTACATCCCACAGTGGATATTGTACTCACTGGAACCCATGATGACACTCTGACATACCCACCATCACACATTGCCCAGAACTGTGATACAACCAATTGTATATCCCAACAGTGGTACTACAGGGATATGTATCTAATGCACATGCCACAGGCATAGTAGGGTGTTGCATTGTCATGCCTCACCTATGGGCAGCAACAACACTATCTGTACTACTGTGTGGCAATGCATATTGTAATAGGTGTATGTGGCTTCAGAATGCTGTACCCTACAGATATACAGACATGCACACATACACACACTTGCCAGAACTCAATGGGTATCCCATGCCTATTGACCCATTTGTACAACACTGTTGTGCTGGTACTGCAAGGCTCATGTAGCCAATAGGGAGAGGAGCATAACAGGGTACATGTAATGTCTGATATACCAGCAGCCACATCTGACAATGGCAGTGGGTGTTGTGGTGGTTGTGAAGGCCCTCATGGAATTCCCAACTACAGGTGTACTAACATACAGACACTGCTATCCTCAATAATGCACACGTACACATGTTAGTACGGGGTTGCATCACTGCAGATGGTCATAGCTGTGTACCTGGCTATTGTCCATGGAGAGATGGGTTGTATAGGGGATGTGTGTACAGTGGTATCATGCCAAATGCTATGTGTCAGCAGGCAATCTATCGACAGACACCACTGTGGTGGCCCTCAGGGTGACAGTGACATGCATCAGCCAATACTCTGGGTGCCTCCTGCAAATGGCCACCAAGGTGATCCAGTTGACATGTATGCAACATGTATTACAACACATGGTTAGTGTCTGTGATGGAGACCTGTACATGAGGAGACATGTTCTGTTGACTGTGGTAGTGTAGTGGAGGTACCCGTGGCATGTGGTGCGTACAGGGTGTTGTCTCCTATATGTGCCAGTTATTACACAGCTGGGCAGACATGTCAGTGTCAATCAAGCATAGGTTGCCTGTATGTATCCAAGCTGGATACCTGCCATCTGCACATCTGTACAGGGACTGACAGACATAAGCTTGGCAAATTGCTATGCAGTAGGATGAATGTGTTGACAGATAGACATTTGACAACAATATGTATGCCATTACTACATGTTGGAAGCCCTCACTGACATGTGCTGTACAGATGGTAGTCTACAGTTACATTCCACATGTCAGATCATTATCCTGTAGGGGATATATACTGTGACACAGCTCACACACCAGGAACACAACAGTGAGGCCTCAGAGTCCAGCTATGCCTGCAGGTGTGCTTGTTGCCAGCACTACACTTAGCACTCTATTCTTGCCTGGGAAAGCACTGTCAACAGTAGTACCGCCATGATACACTACATGCCAGTGTGACAGCACATAGCCTGGGTTACTACCCCTGTATGTAACACATTCACATGGATAACAGTGCTGTACAGGTCTTATATACGTTTGTGTCCCAGACATGACACTCACACCCCTTGCTACTGTAATGACAGCACATAGACGCATGTATTGTACGTGGCATTACATACACTTATTACAGATGTCATTACCTTGCTATGTTATCCGACTGGGTGGTGAGCACTGGTTACCAGGGCTAAGCCATGTTTCAGACTTTGCACATTCCATGCTGCCCATGCTCCCACCCCCCCGTCTATTATTATTATATCCTCTTCCATACATTGTGAAAACATTCTCTGATACTTTCCATATAGTTACCACCTCATCACAGCTGTGTTTTGGTGTTGATCCACAGTTCATGCAGTGGTACATGGTGGACATGTTACTGTGGTTTGTTCATATGGCCTTGCATATGGGTTATGTGGAGTGTGTTATGTTGTTATTTGGGTGTCCATGACATAACATACATTGGCAGTACGGGAGAGATGCAGGCCTTTGGCTGAGGCCTGTAGGCCATTTAATGGTGATGCCCAGCTGTAGTAGGCCGTTGCATTCTGTCAGTCCTACAGTACCAAACTGCCATATAGTATATTCCCCTGGGGTGACAGGGTAGGTGTGCTAGGTGTTCATGCCAATACTTTCTATCAGTATTGATCAGGTGGTGTAGATGCTGGCAGAGTGCTGCTTCCAGCTAGGGACATACCTGCATGGGACACATGCAATGCATGCTGCATTCTTTCGCTATTGCCATACGCAGGTGTGGGTCATATTGTACCCATTTCCAACAGCAGGGATAAGACCGGAGAGGTACCTATGGTTGGTGGTTGGGTGAGCTGGGTGCATGTCTGTTATGGACACTACGTGCATCTGACTCACAGATATGCATGGGGCATTCCAGTTATGCTGACTTATGCAGGTACATCAGCTGTTTCTCAATACATCAGTCCTATCACCTTTGTGATCTGCAAGTGTTCGGCCAGACGACATCGGTATTCCCTACTACAAGCCCAGATAATGTGATGCATACCTGTATGTACAATTCCAAGGGTGTGTCCATTTCATGGTTACACATTGTACACTGTATGTCTGGGGTACTTTTCCCTGTGTACTGCTTGTATATCTAGCTCAACAGTCATGCCATGCTCATCTTTCAGATGGTGACACATATTACCGCCATACATTTACAATGGCTTACTGCTAAAATGTGTTATACTGGGGAGCATTGTCTTTGGCACTGCAGTTGTGAGGACTTGGCCCTGTCACCGGCAGCAGTGGGCAATGGCCACCAGGTCAAACCTCAACATGCATATATACTGACCACACAATATGAAACACAGACCAACCTAACACATGCATACCTGAATATTGTACAAATGCTACAATCTATCCTGCTACCTTGGCCACCTCAGATCATCTGTGCTCCATGCTCCACTGGTAGTATACCTACACATGCATGTTACTATATGTCTACATCAGATTGGAGAGGGGGCACACCTGACTGTTACTACAATTCTACATAGGATTAGGGGCCACATCTGACTGTTGCAATGTGTCTACATTGGATTGGGGGGCCACGCCATACTGTTACTATATTTCTAAATAGGATTGGGGGGGCACACCTGACTGTTTCTACATTTCTACACAGGATTGCGGGGGGCACACCTGACTGTTACTATATTTCTACTTAGCATTCGGGGGGCACACCTGACTGTTAAAACATGTCTACATCTGATTGGGGGGGCACACCAGACTGTTACTACATTTCTACATAGGATTGGGGGTGGGGAACACCTGGCTGTTTCTACATTTCTACATAGGATTGAGGTGGCACACCTGACTGTTTCTACATTTCTACACAGGATTGGGGGGCACATCTGACTGTTTTTACATTTCTACACAAGATTGGGGGGGCACACCTGACTGTTTCTACATTTCTACATAGGATTGGGGGGGCACACCTGACACATGTACACATTTGCTATGACTGTACTGCTATGTCAGGTACTCCATTTCATTCTGTATTATAACCTATCATGCTGACTAGAGGCATATCAGTGAACTACAGGTCTTAGGTTTGATTGACCTACATATCAGTTTCTGATTTCTTACCCTTAAGAACTAACATCCCACTGCCTGACCTGATATAGGCTGTTTGTGTAGGCCTGGGAGGAGGTTACCCATAGCCATCATTCAGAGGCATTAGCACAGCCTTTGTTTGTATTTGTCTACACCTGTCCTGCTGGCTGAGACTGTTGTTGGGTATGTGAACCTCCCTGACTGGCATGTGTGTGTCACATGGACACACATGTGGCCCAGCACATTTCCTGCAGTGGGTTTTGTCACCATGTGTAATACTGGCTACTATGGTGACACCAATATTTGTTACAGATCACATGCTGCCACTATAGGTGTCTACTATCTGCTGGCATCCCATTCAGCCACCCAATTCCCTTGCATGTTCACATCTATACCATAGATACAAGTAACAACACATACTACTCCATTTGGTAATTGGTAAGAAGAGTGACTTACCTTGTGGGTGTGCCAGTATTGAGGATAGTGCTGGAGTGCTGCCTATGTTGGATGAACATAGTACACTCCCTATACATTGTTGAGCACAGGTAGTGTCATGTTTGGCATCCCTTTTACTGTATGTGTGAGTCAGAGAGAGGTGTCATTCCCTGGGTCCCTCCTGTGTCAGTGTATGTGCTTTACGTTATCTCTTTGCCAAGGCCAGGGAGTACTGGGCACCTCCTTCTGCCTGCTGGGGCAGGCTCAGGTTGTTCCTCCTCTGAATCACTATGTGCCTGTGCAGGCCTTGGCAATGGTGGGGGGCTGTGTGGCCCTGCCCCGTGCCATTCCTGCTGCAGATGTTTCTGCAGGATCATATTGTGTAGCATGGCACATATGATGATACTTTGAGTACATGTAGCTGGGGAGTACTGCAAGGCTCCATCGAATGTGTCCAGCCACTGAAACCATGATGCAAGCATCCCAAACACACACTCTATTATAATTCTGGTCTGTGCGTGTGCCTCATTATGGAGTTCTTGTTTTGGGTGTGTGTGCATTTCTGATGGCTGTCATCAGCCATGGCTCCAGTGTGTAACCAGCATTCCCCAGTAGGTAACAGTGAGGGATGTCCCCATTGGCAAATGTCTGGTACAGCTGCCACAGATGCCAGATGTGGGAATAGTGATAGCTTCCAGGTTGGCCAGCACACACATTCATTATTATGCCCTGGGAATTGCATATGACCTGGCAATTGATGGAGGGGAAGCCCTTGCAGTTGATGTAGACCATACCCCGCTCACTGGGTGGAGCTTTGATGCATATGTGCGTGCAGTCTATAGCACCCACTACCTCAGAGTATTCTGCCATTTGGTAGAAGAGATGCATATTGCTGGCCAATGCCTCACGGGTGTTGGGGAAGTATACGTGCTCACTGGTATGTGCTGACATGGCATCCAGGTACTGGTGGAGTACCCTGGATGCTGATGCCTGTGAGATTCCCATGATATCCCCAGTTGGCCTTTGGAAGGTACCTGTGGCTAGTATTGTTAGGCCTACACATACCTTGGTATCCACTGGGATGGGTTCCCCTCTGTTAGTTCTGTGTGTCAGGCATGGCCGACAAGCTCAACAATTTGCTGTAGGAGGTCCCTGTCCACCCTATAGCGCTCAACTATATCCAGCTCATGTAGCCTCTGGTAGGTTACCCTGGGTCTGTACACTCTTCTCTGTCTTCTCACTGTGGGTTGGTCAACAGCATTCTCATCCTCACCACCCTCAGCCTCTTCCACATGTTGATGTATGATAGCTACTGCAGCCCCTATCATTTTGTTGTTTTTGTTTGTTAAAATGTCCCAGCTTGTATACAGCGGTGGAAAAACTAGCGGGAAAGGTGTTTGCATAATTTATAGTAGTATTCTGGGTTGGGCTGGTCTGCTACCTGTGTAATTGGCTGAATCTGATACATTTCACCGGCCATGCTATGCTAGCTCTCCCTGATTGCCTTCTTACTGCTGTTTTCCCTTCCCATTGCCTTCCTGTTTAAGTCCAGGGGCATGCCATGCAAACACAGTGCTCAAATGTGCACAGGACTGCTCTTTTCTGGTTTACTTTTTTTTCCCTTTAAACCTGGTGTGCAGTGCGCACACCCGCTTAGGCAATGTAAAGAGTGCTAGGCAGCCTCAGACACACACCCTTGTTTAGCTCTGCTAAGCTAAGGGCAAACCTGAGCCACAGTATGCCTGATACACACCCCTATGATGTCAGCTAACTCCTAGGCTTGCGCCAAGCTATGCCTGCACTTACACTTTTGGGTGCTGACTAGCAGTGAGTTGAAATCTGGAATTCAGTATCATTCCCCTCATTTGCATAGGATTGCCTGCTGATGCATAGTTACAGATCCCACACTGAGTCTCCCCCTTAGCAACCACTATTTACCGGCCATGTTGTATTCTGCCTGCCATTGAGTATAATGGCAAAATAGTGATTTTGGTTAGAATGCTTATTTAATTTTTTTTTTCAGCCGATCCCGTTTGCACATCACTGCCCTATGCTTAAACAGCCGAAATCGGTTTAACTGTTTTCCATGCCAATGACCATATATTTGGCATGTTCTCCCATATTACAAAGACATATGTCTGGAGTGTTTCTCCCTGGTCCTCTGCTGAAAATTGGCTTTTGTTCCAAGTCAGACTTTCTTGGTTAACAAATGTTAAATAAATAAAAATAACAGGCATTTGAATTTCAGACTTCATATTCTTCAGAAAGTACATGGTAAGACAAAACCTTTTATTCTAGCAATTTTCTAAGTTTATAACATGGGTATTTGACATTTGTCCCTATTTTTGGGACTGTATTCCCCCATTATTGGCTTCATTCAGGGTTTTTCTTCTAAGCTTGAGAGCTATGGTGAGAAATTAATTCACTGAATTGGTTTGGGGGCTGTATTCCCCCATTACTGGCTTTGTCTACGTGTTTTTTGCTAAAAGGTTGAGAGCTATGGTGAGAACTGAATTCACTGAATATGGTTGGAGGCTGTATTCCACCATTATTGGCTTTGTTCAGGTGTTTTGTGCTAAGAGGTTGACAGCTATGGCGAGAACTGAATTCACTAAATAGTACCATTTAACTTTCAGTCTTCCTTTCTTTCACAAAACAGATGCTTTGGCATAGAGGTATGTTGATATGACTGTTTTGTACAGGGTATTGGGTTTAATACTTGGCAGTAAAATGTATGGTGATGATGCAGCATTTTATTCTCGCAGTTTTACAACATTATACAAGCAATGTTTAAAATGTGTCTCTGGTTTTTTGGGCTTTTGCCCCCCCCCCCCAATACATTTTGGCTTTTTCCAGATTTCTTGTGCTACAAAGTTCAGGGATACAGCTGAGTGTCAAGTAGATTTTACAAGAAGCTGAGAGCTGCAGGGGAACAAAAGTTTAGTGCTGCTTATGCAGAGTTTGCTTGCATTGTTAATGGCACAACAGGCATGTACTTCCTTTTGATGCAGAATGCTGTGGGTTCTACTCCCACAGTAAGTAAATGCATTGCTTATACTGTACTGTGTTGCAAAGGGGGTGGATGCTGCAGTCCTTTTTGGCAAAGATACCTAGTAACTATGAACCTATCGGTTTGCCATCCATTCCCTATTGCAATATTACTAACTTATCATTTTTTTAATGCAACATAGGCAATTTATTCCTCAAGGGCAACAGGTACTTTATTTGTAGATGAAACAATGAAATATAAAGTTGTTTGCTAGCAGCAACCTCTTCATTAGTTACAAATTTCTTTACTGTGGAATTATTTAGATGACTTTTACTTCTTCAGAGCTTGTGCATATTTACTGATACTGGTGGACTGTAGAAATTTGAGTAGACTTTTATAATGGAAATGTTCTGAATTGGGCAGTTTTGTCATTATTGGTGCATGCATTTTGTTTCATTGTTTACTGGAAAAATGTTCAAAACAATAAATTTAAAACACCCTTTAACAACTGTACTGTATTGTACAAAGGATATAATTTAATACAATCAGGAAGGTGTATCAAAGACCATGTGTATGTTTCATGTGCAAGGGGCCTATGATTTGAAAACAGCCCAAAGTTAATTTCTATCTGCTACTGGCAAAATGTATTTTCTTTGAATGTGGGTTTCAATGCTGTTTCAATGAATGTGAGTTTCAAGGTCAGAGAGGTTTTAATGCTAAGTCTGTTTTCATTGTGAAAATGCATTGCTTTGTTTAGCAGATGTCTTAGTGTTTGTGCTGTAAAATGCAAAATAAAACCTTCAAATGAAGTCCAAATTATCGTAGAAGTAAAGCAGTATGCACATTTGTGTTTATGGCAAATGGGGTGAAACAGCCAAGTAATGATTCATTGGAATGGCTGCAGGGGGGAGGCTCCATTCAACCATGATTTTGTGTGGGGGAAGGACAGCAAACTCAAAGACAGCCCTGGCTGAACTATACCTCTCAACTGTCCAGATTTTCACAGAATTAATAGATTTTTGCTTCTTATTTTTAGTTTGTTCCTCATAAAATATGTGGTTTTCTGGCAAATCATTTAGGAATTAAGTCACTAAATAATAACAGACACTGAGATTCAGACTTCATAACCTTCATAAAAATGCATGCTAAAGCAAGACCTGTTATATTCTATCAAATGTTTCAGTTTATACAAGAGCAATTTTTAGTACTGTTTATATGTTCCCCCAATATATTTGGCCTTGTCCAGATTTCCTTCATTAACAGGTTGAGAGGTACGTGCAAATAAATTGCTTTATAGAATTAGGCATATCCAAACCTCTCAACTGTCCCCAATTTTGGCTCAAAATGTTGCTCTTCCCCTATTAATCCCTCCGCAAAATGACAATTTTGGAAGAAAACGTGGAGGGTTTACAATTAATAAATAACCATACTAATCAGAGTTATAGATTACTTTTATTTCAGAAATGCAAGTAGATTCTTTTATTTTGTCAGCTGCTCAAGTAAGCAATACTAATATTAAAAAAGTGTCCCTTCTTTGACAGGTTCCTAGCTGTATTGTGTGGCTATTTTATATTTTTGCATCACGTTTTTGGTCCATTTTTCATAAAATTGTGTTTTTTTGACAAATTAGTGGCGAATCATTAAAGACTGAAGTTAAAAAATAATGACAGACATTTGAGTTTCAGATTTCATACCCTTCAGAAAATTCATACTAATGCAAGACCTACTATTCTATTATCTTTCTAAGTTTATAAGAGCAATATTTAAAAATTGTACTTATTTTGGGCCTTTGTCCCACTTCTATCTATGACTTTGTCCAGATGTCTTGCTCTGAGGTTGAAAGGTATGACAAATGTGTCAGGGCCATCACAGCCAGCCAGAGATATTTCAAATTGTGACATAGTTGTTGCACCCCACTCCACCATGTAGTTACTCTGAATGTGTCCAAGCAAGGCAAGGAGCAGTTATGCAGTGTAAATATGCAGAGTATCCCCCCATCCAAGGTAGACACAAGTACTACGGTGGCTTTTCATCTGTCCTTGATTTTGCAGAATGTTCTGGTCTCTGTCATATTTTCATACTGTTGATTTATGCTTATTATTATTCAGAAGGTACCTGTTGCTCTGTGTTTAAGTAGCAATGCTTTAATGACCATCAGGTAAGCTTGTCTGAGATTGTAAGATGCAAGTAAGCTTTAATAAACATACTGTTAAAGAATTGCCAACATTGAAAGCCTTTCTGTTGTTGCCATGCAGAGAATACTTAGATAACGTATAAACTTTGGTTATTGATATGCATATGACAGTATTTGTAATAAAGGACAGGATTGCATTATTTTAAGAAGCTCATTACATTTGTTGGAGACTTGCAGTCATCTTTGCAGGCTTTACCTGTAAACTAAACAGAATGCCAATCTATCATGTGTGATCCATAACCTGTGCAGTAATCCTTTAAGCAATGTATCTTGAGCTTGTTTCTTGTTTGCTTTTCTCTTTTTACTTTGATCATGTTTTCCCCATGAAACAAGTAGATAGTTGTCCAGGCAGCAGGTCTTTTTGAATAAGAAACATTTTTACAAGTGGGGGTATCACAGAGATTGCTACTCACAGCATGTTTCTTGGTATTTTAATAAAGCTGAATATAAATTATAATTAGAACTGCAGTGCAAGGAGAAGTGGTTTGAGTTGAGTGCTGCTTGTTTTTCTTGTACTTGATTTTGACTGGCATTCCAGTAATGTATGTAAAAGGTAATTTATTTTCATGCCTCACAACCTTTTTGTTTCCATCTACATATAAAGTAAGCTGTCATGCAGCCAATGCATTGAAAATTTTTTTTTCTTCTGCACTTTATTTTGTCTTGATTGGACTCTCATAATGAAGGTTTGGCACCCAGGGCAGTGTGTTTAATTAAAGTTAAAGTTTTTGTGGTTTTGAGCATAGGTCCTCCCCTTTCTAGATGGCTGCACCCCTTCCCATTGATCCCACCCATTCAGTTGTCTCCTGCAGCCCCCCTTTGACTTGAAGTCACCAGCTGCCACTGGTAGTGGGCAGAGCATTCGCCTTATGAGCAGTCATTCCCAGTTCGAGTCCCAGTACAGCACATTCCATTTTCCATGTCAAATCACGTTATGACCAATATTTTTAGTCACATAACCTACTAAATAACATATATTTGTGAACTGGAGTACTGCATTAAATGCAGATGTGAGGTGTTAGTGTCATAATGTTGCAAAGTCCACAGATAATCACATGTGCCCCATACAGTATATGTACACAGGAATCAGGGATACAAATGGAAGGTAAAATGTGTAATGAAGGATAACTCCATACAGCTTCCAAATACCCCACCTTCCCAAGAACCATTAGACATTACTGTCTAAATCAGTGCAGTGGTAAGCAGGAGTAAGCACTAGTAAACAAGTGTAATCACTATTAAGCAGTAGTAAGCGGGAGTAAGCATATGTAAGCACTAGTAAGCGGGTATAAGCCCATTTGCACTGGTGTAAGCAATGCACACACAGGGTAAGCAATATGGAAGCTAACTTTCTGTAAGCATCTTTAACCAAAGGTCAGCAGTGTTTACCCTTGTGCAAACCATGCAAACCCGCTGACAAGTGCTTAAAAGTGCCTTAATCACTATGCATGCAACAGCCGCTATTCTGCCCAGCAACAAAATAAACAGCCTTTCAGGTCTTGAACCCAGGACCCTATACACTATAGTCACAGTAGTTAATCACCAAGCCATCACAGCAATACAGAAGAATGAGGTATCACCAAACAAATCCTCACTATAGTAAAATCAAACTGAACATGTGAAAGGAATCAGTATACAGTCATATGTTCTATAACCTACTACCTACTACATGACATAAATATGTGAACTGGAATATAGAAGTAAGCCCAGATGTGAGGTGTAATTGTAATAGAGTGTTGAAGTCTCCTATTAAACACAAGAATCCCATACAGTGTATGTACACATGAATCATGGATACCAGACATATATATATAACATGTAATGAATAATAAATCAATGCCAAAAAGCAAATATAATGCAAAGTAAATATTAAGCAATTCTAAGCATTACACAGGCCAGCTTAGTAGGTGTAAGCAATGTGTAGGCCAAAAACTCAATTTGTCCAGTGGTATACCCCTTTAAACAATGCCAACCTTAGGTAAGCAGGTTTGCCCATAGCTTAGCATTTTTAAAACCATCCAATCATGGCAAGGTGTGGGAATTTGTCCCTACTTAAACCCAACAGGCGGTAATACATCTCATAACTGGTTGTAGCTTTCACCTGCAGGCACCATGTCAGGAAGGGGAGAGGGAGTGCGCTTTTGGGTGCAGCGCTATAACATCCAGGAGTCCAGAGTCATGGCAGGACTCCTTATCAAAGACCATGAGCAGAGACTACTGCAGGGTCAGTACCAGGGTTCCCAATAGAAAGAGGAAGACTGAGACCATCTCACCCATGACCTCACCAGTGCCACTGGCATACCCCGAACTGGTGAGCAGGACAGGCATCACTATGCCTACCTGAAGCAGTGAAAGGGGGAACTCTTGGATCAGTGGATCCAAGAGGTAGAGCAGCAGGGGTGGTCCCAGCTGTGTGCAAGTATCACTCCACTACTTGTTTAATAATTGCCAGCTCATGTATATTATGGATAGGTATGGCTAAATATTCCTCTTATGTCCTTCACAGCAGCAAGTGAGCGGGCCATGAACCAGGAGGCCCATGGATGTCACCTGGAGAGATTGCAATAAGAAGCAGGTTAGTAATACTCTTGCATGTACTGTCATAGGAAATAAATCTAAAAGTATTAGTATGTTAATTGCCAGTATAAAACCTGTATTGTTTAAGGCAAGTACTGCATACACCAGAGAATATGACAGGAAGAGTCTCATATAGTTTGTATGTAAATAAAAGCATAATAGCCTGACAATAAAGGTCTAACTGCTGGACTGCATTTGTTTACTCTGGTATCATATGGTAATGTAGATTTGCAATCACTTAATAGTACTGCTGTATTAAGCACTGTTACCCACACTGTGCAACATAGATAAAATGTGTAGGAATGTCTGTATATGACTGATATAATCCCCAGAGGTCATGTAGTACAACTGAGAGACACATAGACAGAAAACAGTGGAAAGTCAGACAACAAAATCCAAATAGCACACACTAATGAAACATGAACTGTTGTATTTTTAGCACACACAGTCAAGGTTCAAATCCTGAGAGTGGTAATAGTCTGCATACAGAATAATACCCCACAACTGTACAGATATGTCCAGAATGTCCAGTAAATTGGCCCATATCTGCTGCCTGTCACTCTGTCCCCCAGGGAAATCAGTGGGATGATCCCAGATGTATAGGCAGCAAACAAGAAATACAACTGATTGTCAAACATCTATAAGAACAAACCTGTCACACTAGCAACTCCCCAAAATGTTATGACAGTAATAAGCCACATATGACCCATCTACATCCCCATGTTGTCAATCTGTGACCAGAGTGTGTACAGTAAAAAAGTGAGATGTATGTGCATAATACTAATGTGAAATCTGGTACTTTGTGTGGCAACATTCAGGTAGTGCTAACAAACATTGCTCCCACAGGTACGTCAGATACGAACACTGTGTCGAGAAATAAAAGACTGATACCCTGTACTGCTATTGTTTACTCTGGTATTTTATGGCATTGTGAGTGTTGCAGTTGCTCTGAATAATAAGGTATCACTGATCACTGTCACCCACACTGTGCTACATAATCTAACTGTCTAGGAAATCCTGTATAAGAGTGTTGTAAGTAACTAAAGGATGAAGAGGACAATAGTCTACATATGTCCCAGTTCACCTGCATGTAATCAAGAGATGGCCAGATTCTGTGCAAAAAGAGATGGACAGGTATGTGCATAACATCTACCAGGAATCTGGGAGTATGTGTAGAAACTGTTAGTGTTAAGAAACAATTACTTCACATGTATACCAGGTAAGAGGTGTATACTGCAGGTAAAACCAGTCCATGTATATAGTTGTGGACAGCCATATCACTGTCCAAACTAAGGTAACAGGGTAGTGTAGTAATACTTGTAAAGTACAGATAACAGCACTGACTAGGAAAGTAATGCAAACTACAGGAATATACTAGTTGTTAATTGACATCTTTCTCCCCCCCCCACCATATCTCCAACAATACACTAAATACCCACCTCAACTGGTACATGATGACTCCAATGTAATGTTGGGACATATGTCCAATTTTTTTTATAATTGTATAAATCTGTTTCTATGCATGTGCTATGTTGAAATACTCCAACATTGGTGGCATGGTGCCATCAATGTACCTGCATGCTGTTGTTATTACCACTGTGGTCCCATATATGAATTTGGTCCATTTGCTATGCAACTGTTCCATATCTGGTGTCTGGGTTAATGGGAATATCTATGCATGCTGTTATACCTAATCTTGGAATGTGTTGACTATTACAAACCCACATATGTTGATAAACCAAAAACACCATAGCACGTATGGGATTGCAGGTCCCAGCGAACCCACCTGTCCCACCTCAGCTGGCTGTGGCACTGGGCACCAGCATGTCTGGGACCCAACCCAGGACCTCTTCGTCCGTTGGTCCTGCATTACCTTCAGGTGGAACTGCCTCAGGGGATGGGGCTTGCCCCCCCCGGGATCGGGCATGGACAGGAACCTGTCACATGTCGCCAGGTCTGGGTTGTTGTGTGTAGCGAGCTTAATCAGCAGTTTGGAGATCTGCTATGCCAGCTCAAGGGCCACGTGATGCAACTAGAGGGTCGACCTGGCTTTCCAACTCAGCCACCAGCACAGTCACCTTCGGGGCTGTGAAGGTGCAGTGGTAACTGCCCATGGGTGGGGACCCCAGTCCCACTGTTTCCACTAGGGGCCTCATGGGCTTCCAATTTCCCAACACCCATCCCCATCAAGGTGTTTACCCCCCACATGTGTCATATACTGCCCCTGTATGCATCTTATTTGTCTTGTCTGTTAACCTACCCAACCTACCTCCCCAAATATACCTACAATCCCTCCCCAACATCCCACTCTCACCTGAAAAAAAAGGGCAATCTGTTCCCCCCAAATAATCGCCCTATACATAGCTGTCCATTTCACACATGTGTCCACTGGACACATGTTAACTGGTCTAATTGGCATCACAACATATTATTGTTGTCCTCACCCCTCTCTCAGGGGTTTGAGTGTCCAAATCCCCATCCAAATTCGGTGTATATGCACAGCTGTTGCTGTAGAAAAAATGGGCAGCTATGGACCTTCCCTACACCATCCTGCACATCCCTAGCTATATTCCCTGCTGTCTTTCCCTCTTTGTGCCCCTTTTTCACCACTTTACCATCAACCCTTTTTTCTTTTCTTTTAAATAAATTAGCATGGGGGTAAGTGGGAGTAAGCACTTTTAAGCAGTAGTAAGCGGGTTTAAGCCTGTTTGCATGGGGGTAAGCAATGCCTACACAGGTTAAACAATTTAGAAGATAACTGAGTATAAGAAACTGTAACCAGAAGTTAGCATTGCTTACCTCCATGCAAACCTGCACAAACCTGCTTACAACTGCTTAAAAGTGCCTTAATCACTCTGTATCCAATGGCCCTTGTTCTGCCCAGAAACAGAACAAACAGCCTTTACAAGGCTAGAACCCAGGACCCTGCATTCCATAGCCAACATGATTTCCTACTAAGCCATGTCAGATATACATAACCCTGATATTTTCACAAACATATCATCCAGCTTAGTCATTCAACATTACAGGAAATGTGTTTAAACATGTAGATGTATGTGTGTGTGTGTGTGTGTGTGTGTGTGTGTGTGTATGTATATGCTAATATCTAAATAGATATAACATATCAATATATATATATATATATATATATATATATATATATATATATATGTATACACACACACACACACACACATATATATATATATATATATATATATATATATATATATATATATATATATATATATATATATATATATATATATATATATATATATATATATATATATATATATATATACATATATACATAAATATGCATACATCTATAGATATATATGTCTACATAGGTTCATAGGCTCATAAGTAGGTACTAGACTACCGGCCCAAGGGCCTAAGTAAGCCTAGCCAACAAGGTTCCCTGGCTTATGCCACCCAATAAAGTTAATTTCCTGTGCGCCTGTTGAGCAGAGCCACAAATGTGATCCCCAGGGTGTATTTCCTATTTCCCATCCAGTCATCAAGATTTTTCTTGAACAGTGCTTTTGAAGAACTTTGCTTGACATAGATGGGTAGCTTGTTCCAGAGTATAGGAAGTCTCTGAGACAGGAATCTTTCCCTCTAACATGTCTTGTTTATTGTGATGACAAGGTTTAGGTTCCTAGAGCATGTAGCCATTTGTCTATATATATATATATATATATATATATATATATATATATATATATATATATATATATATATATATATTGTTGCGTCTTTCGGCTTTTCCCGGTTAGGGGTCACCACAGTGGAACTCTGGTCCGCTAATGATTGGTAGTTGATTTTTACGTGCCGAGATACCAGCCCTGATGCACAACCTTCAATGAATGTACGCCCATTCACGCATGTCTCCATGCAGAAGACGCTCTAGCTGAGAATCGAACCGGACAGCGTCTTACTGTGAAGCAACAACGCTTCAATATATATATATATATATATATATATATATATATATATATATATATATATATATATATATTTACAGCAATAAATATATGTAAGCATAAATATATATCTATGTAGGTATATACAGACATATATAACAAAAACATATATGTCCACATGCACCGTTAATGGGGGTGAGGGGGCCCAAAAGCCATACATCTTGTATGTATATATATTCCCCCCTCCCACAGCCAAACATGTCTGCCCTGCAATACAGTACCAACTGTTGCAAATCCCATAACCAGGACCTGACACAACATGGGCACAAGATGTTAACAGTACTCCATCCCACCTGTATGATGTCAGGCTGGTATCAGTAACATACCATGCGGTACAGTTTGGCTACCATAGGGAATGTACAATGTGGAATTGATCAACATTCCTAAGATACATATACACAGACAAATATATGCTGATACATATATATACATATATATATACATATCTATATATATATATATATATATATATATATATATATATGTATATATATATATATATATATATATATATATATATATATATATATATATATATATATATATATATACATATATATGTAACTACACATACACACACAGAGATATGTATAGGAAGATACATATGTAAAAGGTGGACACAATACGAAACAGCCACTATGCCTATAGTTGCCACCTTACCAACTGGACACTTCATGATCCACCCATACAAATGACAGTTGTTGCCTGCAACATATACCAACAGAGAAGTCAAAGGATATAACACCACACACAGGTTTGCATACATGGGAAAGCTTTATTTGTGTACTATTACAGTTGTATATGCCATGTCATATAGCTGTTTAGACTCTGACATACATATAAACAGAGTAATGTAACTGTGAAACTATGATATTAATACAGTAGTCTGGAAAGATTTACATATGTTGCTGTCTAGACTGAGGCCTTCAAGTAGTACAATAGTAAAGACAGAATGGGCAACAGGATACCAATCAATCAACAGTAAGTAATGCAGACGTATAGTCCATCAGCCTCTAGCTACACTCTGCACACAATCCCTAGGGGTAAAGACCTCAGTTGACACAATGGGATGTATCCGTTACATAACAAGGCATAACTGACACCATCACAATCACACTGACAAACAGAACAGTCTGTATGGGAGGAAGCAGTAGGCCTGCATTTACCCAAGGTGAATTGTATGGTAATGTACATCCAGATAACTTAAGGCAGCTTACCCCTGATACCCCCACATGTTGTAACAGCCTAGGTTAGTTATGGTGCACACCCTAGACTGAATAATACAGGTCCATATACCACTGTTACATACACTGGCCTCTGGAGAGCATAAGGGCACACATGTATTGTGTAGGTGAAGCCCACACATATATGGACACAACCCCACAATATGTGTGGGGCCACAACAGCAGTGGATTGATGGCAGGAATGACAGCATGACATACTCACAGCCCACTACATAACAACCCATGACAGCATGTCATATGTGCAAAGCCTGGTATGTAGGTGGAGGACAGGGGTTGGAACACAGGCCCATATGTGAAATACAGTTGTCATGCACTAAGCAAGCAGCTGGTGTTACAGGATAGTCTGCAACATACCCATAGTCAGGAATATGAAGCTAGAAACAGAAATGAATGTAGCCATGTACTGAGAGCACTCAACACACACACTGCCAGTGATATATCTGACACAAGACCTGTGTAGTGGACAGACAAAACATAATAGGCACACCTCTGGCCATCAAGTGGATAGGCTCAGAGTTTAGAACTATGCAGACAGACTGCATTCCAAGGTAAACTAGTATGTACACACAAACCCTGCAACACCAGTGCTATACAATGCATACAACACTACTCACACTCTGTCTGTAGTTCTGGAACCTCCTACAAATATGTAGCTGGCCTGAATGTGCAGGTTCTCCTGTAAGAGTTATTGCTACCTGCTGTCTGTAACACTGCTGCCCACACACAGGAAGGATGTCCACCATACAGGAAAGGTAATGGGTCCGTGCCCACATGATGTAGGGATTTATAGTAGTTGGTTGCCATGACATTGGTAATTGGAAGTACTACACAGCATGCTGCATGCAGGTAGCAAGTAGAGGACACTGATTTGGTGCAGAGGCCATCACCTGATCATGTGCATCACCTACAAAATCCATGCTGCAAGCTATTCAAAGCAGCTCAGTCCATTTACTGGAGAGAGACCGAGAGAGAGAGAGAGAGAGAGCGTGATAGGCACAAGCAAACAACAACAAAAAAAAAAACATCCAGCAAAATATCCATAAGAGACATCATTCCCATAACAGGTATGTGAACTATATATGCATGTATTGACTGTAGTACTTGGTCCATAATAATGGGATAGATGATGTGGAATGATTTATATGTGCTATCAGGTGTTGTTGTTGTTGTAATGGTGTTCAGCTGAACAACTGCTAAGGACAATAGAGTCTGTCCCTGTGGGTAGTGGGCCATACCCATCATCTGTGCAGAGTAGCACTGACTGATAAGATGTAAGTCATCATCGTGTGTGTTGTGTAATGGGAAGCATGTATATTATTGTGGTCAAAAGCTGGTGGTGGAAGTAATGCCATAATGATGGACACGTGGGTTCCACAGCCCACCTCTTGCAGGATACCCAGGTTCACCTGTATTGTAGCATGCAGGAATGCCATAGGTGTGTAACACAGCTACCTGCAATCTGCCCCTATATATACCCCCTTAATGTCAGGCTGTGCCCAAATGTGGCACCTGTCTGTGTTGCAGCAATGCAGAATAGTGCAGCTGTGCAGGAAGGTGTTGTGAGATTGTGGACCTGATGTCTGAATGTACCCCATATATAGGTATGCATATGTGTACACACACACACACACACACACACATATATATATATATATATATATATATATATATATATATATATATATATATATATATATATGTATCTACATGTATGTCCACAAATATACAGATATCCATGTGTAGATATATATATAAATACATATATACATCATATATCTACACATATATAGATATATACCTATATGCACATGTATACATATATACAAACACACACACAAACATAAATTTATGTAAATACATGCCCCCTATATTACCACCACAGTGCTGCATGCTATGTGCGAGGGAACAGCACACATAGCAATACACACATATATCTACAGCTGTCAGTGTGCGCAACATGGACGGGTATGTCACATCTGAACCCCTTGTTGGGACCACATTGCCCTTGTCTGTGAAGTATGGAATGGGAATATGGGGAAGTATGGCAGGTATAGTTGTGGAGGTGTTCAGGGTTGGTAGATATAGAGGACAGCCTACAGGGGTGGTATGTGACACATGTGGTGGGTAGACACCCTGGATGGAGTGTGTGGTCTGTGATATGGATGCCCCATAGGCCCCAATATGGACGCAATGGGAACAAGCCTCCCACCCACTGCTTCTCACAAAAGCAGTCCACGTCCTGAAGGTGCCTTGCCTGGATGCTGAGCAGGAGGATCATGTGGGCCTTGTGAATGTGTACTGGATTACTCAAGGTGATGTAGCATATCCCACATGTGTCTGTGGAGCCTGTTATGGAACAGACCCTGGACCTGACCTCAGGGGACAAGATCATGTTTGTGTGTGCCCCCGGGTGGGGACAACATCCCTTGAGTTGATTCTACCTGAAGGTATTGCTGGACCACTACATGAGGTGACCCCAGGGTGGGTCACATATATGATGTGGCCTGGTAACATGGCCAGATGAGTTTGGGGAGGTGGGTCAGCTGGCCAATAGTACATATACATGCCATTGTCTCACTGTTATAGAACATATATCGGTAGTAATAGTCTACACAATCCCGGAACATGTCCAACAGCATGCATAGATATCCCCAATAACACAGAATGTCAGATGTGCAGCAAGCATACCACAGGCATATATGGAACCATAGTGGCCCTGACAATGGCATGCAGATGAATAGTCTGTAACAGGCCAACAATGATAGTGTCCACACAGGGAACATTGCAACAAACACATTGCACAAAGTGTGGTACAATACAATATCTGCCCCACTGGTAGGTATGATGTAGCCATACCTATTGAGTTGTGTGTACAGTTTGTTGTCACTGATATGGTGGGGGGGTGACAGTGATGTGTATTAAGAACTGTGGTATCCTTGCTGCATGACTTGCTCAGACCTGTGTCCATCTTTATGTCTTTCAGGGAAGATGTCCCATGGAAGGCTTCCAGCATACTCAGCCGCTGAGAATGACATTGTGGTGAACCACCTCATACAGCACTACCCTGTCTTGTTTGGCTAGGCTGCCCATAATAAGCAGGAGCAGGCCACCTTGTGGAACGACCTAGTCCACAGGGTCAATGATGTTGGACTGCACAACCGTAGTTATGAGCAGGTCTGGTATCATTGTTCTGACCTACTTCGCAATGCCCATTGGCATGCTGCTGCAGTCCAGGGAGATCACCTCACCACGGGGGGGGGGCCATGCCATCCATCCCCCCATGACACATGTGGAGGAGCTCCTAGCCAGCCTTGTGGCACCTGCCCATCTGCATAGCCACCAACTGCCGGACACCTTTGTGGAGGTGGGTGCTATCCACACACTGACTGAGGACCGTGCAGGTAAGACCACAGGCCACATCAGTAGACCACTATTGTTTATTCATCTGCATCTGTACAGTTAGATCATGCATATCTGACATGTCATAGATATAGTTTGTTGCTGCATAGTAGTGATAAACAGATGTGCATATGTGGTAGTATTGTGGACATGTACTGTTGATGTACTGTAATGCTGCACCCACCCTGTAGCAATGCCACAGTTGTGGCCACTGACTTTGCATCTCTCACCTCTTATGTAGGTCCCTCCAGTATACCACCAATGCAGCAGCCTGTAGCTGGTGAGTATGGTTTATGTAGATGCTTGCCAATATACCGGGCATGTAATGGCTATGGTATATTCCATGCACACATCTAACACACCTACCCAGAATGCATGCTGTACATGTGCATGTATTGTTGCTGTTAAATGCACAGCATCACAGTGGTGACCATGATGGGGTATTGGAAGGGTATGTCAGACACCTGCAAGATAACTAACATCCTGTCATTGCAGAATGTGTCCACAGGGAGTAACATAATGGTGGCAGACATGGCCTACAGTAGGGACATGTTTGGAACAACACCCATATACAGTGCAACACCAGTGTATATACCTGTAGGACAATGACAACTGTTGCAGAGTTACACTATGGCATAAGGTATTACTGTGGTCCACATTATCAGCTGGGACTAGGCTGTAACATGTGGGGTTCAGTGTATGGGACACTGCAAAGTGACACACATGTGTAGGCCTTACTTGTCAAGCATCCACAAAAAGGTTGAAGGTGGGGTGGGGTCAGCATGACTCACCAGTGCACTGCAGCAGGGATTCTAAGGATGCTAAGAATGGCTGTATCTGCACATAGTCAGGTTCAGCAACTGTGGCAGATGTAACCCTACCCCCACAGCAATAGTGACAACAGTGTGTGAACACCAAGGGATGCACATGTGAGTAGACCTTGCAATCATGCAGATTAGGGGGACGTGTAGGGCAGACTGAACATACACTGGCAAATGCAGATGGGCCACGCTAGTATACCCCTGCCAGGAGTAGTGACTGCTGTAGTACACATAACAATAGGTGCAACAAACCGTCATGATAAGGGTGTGCAGACATATGCCCACACAGAGTGTATGCATCACGGTCAGCATCAGCACACTAACATATTCCGTAGACACTGCATGTAAAAGTACAGGACATATGTCACATATCGGGCCCATGTACTGTTAAGATATGACGTGATGTGGTCCCATGCCAGATCAAGGAAGGGTGCATTATATCAATAAGGGTGTTTTCACCCCTAATAGCCATGGTAAGCTCTGCTGGTTCTCAGTGTAATAGTAGTGAATTGGTCATATATGGTCCGCTGATGTTGAGAGCTGTAAATCAGACATCACACATTTGCAAATGACATCTGTCCACATATCATCCCAGTATGTGTTGCTGAAAAATATAGGGGCTGTGAGCATTAAAGCTGACATAACTGACACAGTACTACACATTCAGCAATGGGGTGTACACCTGTGAGGTGTGGTGCACAGTACATGGCAGGGTGCAGAACAGGTGCACAGCAATACTGTGTACATGGCTGCAGTAGTATTCAGGGGAAGGGGCATCACCTAGAGACACAGCACATGCATCACACACATGTATACTGTTGATAGCAAGGATTGACTATAGTTGCACTGCATGCTGTTGTGTACCATATGTTATGCATATTGATAGATGGGTAATAGGAAGATTGTGTGTAGTACAATTGTGCAACCTCACCTGTATATGCATGTGTGTGCATCCTGGTAGGTAGTTAGTTTGTCTGTAGGGTCACTCTGGTGAAATGGAGGGAGGTTGATGCATGTATGATGCATGTGTGCATGTGTGTGTGTTTGTGTGGGTGGCCATGTATGCACATGTGTGATTGTGGGGTTGCTCATACAGCAGTACCTCCCTTTGGGATCATGCAGTATATGGACATGGACCGCCACATTACACACCAGGAATACTTGTCATGTATGTAATCACAGGACAGCTGATAGTATAATAAGGTCTGTAGCATGGAACAGGCATTGAGAGGGAAGGTAGACACCAGGTATACCCTTAATATCGCATTCAGCAGAGAGGTGACCGACAACCCACATATGCAGCACTACAGATGCATTGGGGAATTACTAGTCAACACCAGGGAGTGTATCCATATTTTGCAGTTGTCACATGATAGGCTGATTGAGCAGCATATCTGGCATGTACTGAGCAACACATACACATGACACTTCAGTGCGTGATATTATGGAGTGAACATAGTAGCAATTCACAAAATTGAGACCAGCAGAATGTGGCAAGCAAGCAAATTTAATATAGTGCTAAAAAGCACATAAAAAAGAGAACAACAAGCAGACCGGTTTCAGCTCAAATAAAAGCAGCCTTCTTCAGTACATACACACATATAGGGGCCATGTTCATAATGTTCGGACATACACAGGGTGAACACTGAATGACAGGAGTGGGGCCATCTAAAACCACTACACACAGGTCGGGCAGGTCATGTAGTAACAGATCTTGTGTTGTGAACACTTGCCTAGGCATTTAGAAGACTGATATGTTAATGAGTGGTATCAATGAGTGTATGTTACCAAGTGTGATGCAAGATGGGAAACGTATGGAAATATACGTGGGACTGTCTGTAAAGTTACAGACAGGTAGGTAGGTATTATGTGTGTGTGTGTGTGTGTGTGTGTGTGTGTGTGTGTGTGGGTACTGTTATGCAATGCTGTACAGGTTTTAAAGTGCGTTTATTGTTTTCTCCCACAGGTGGTGAGGTGGGTCAGGGTCCCTCCTGCATGCAATCTGATGTTGGTGTCCATACAGTCACCAAAGATGATGATAGTACTGTTGCGGCACAGGTGGGGTTGTCAGGGGCCAAAACAGCACCATCATTTGACATCCCCTTTTTAGCCACCCCAACCCCGCACACAGTTTCAGCGCCTATACATACCCCATCACCAGTGGCCATAGTGGAGGGATAGCTGTCGTTTGGTGGCAGTGCACAGGACATTGTGGTAACCATGCCTACTGTGTCTGGTTGCAGCAGGCAAAGCCAGATGTCCGGCAGGGCACCACATAGGCAGATGTCCCAGGGTGCTCATGGTAGGGCTGCTGGTCATCATGCCACTGGCAGACACAACATAGCTGGTACCAGCAGGTGCATGTTTCAGGCTGTCATGGTGGTGCAGGCACGTATGGAACATTACACCAGACAGGGCCTGAGGCTGCAGACGGCTGCTCTTACATCTGCAAGTGACAACACCCGTGAACTGGCTGGTGCCATCCGTGCATTAACTGAGTTCATGGATAGATGGTCTGGTGAGATGATGGCCCTCATCGACCGGGGTCTGTCCATGCTTGAACGTGTGGTGGGAGTGCGGCGACTGCTGTGTGGATGTAGGCCAGCAATGCCAACAGCTGGCGGTCAATGTGGATGTGCTATGACGCCAAGGGGTTCCCGTAGTAGCAGTACCAACTCTGGCACTGTGGGGGTAGCCCTGTTCACACCAGACCACAGCAGCCCATGACCATGTGGTCCTGGCCAGTCTCAGGAGGGACCTGGTTCCAGCGGACATTTGTCATCATCAGGTGAGAGTAGCACATCAAGGCCTGTACCTGGACATGCCCATGGAACCCCTGGCAGGCACAGTCCATGTGTCCATGGCCAGAGGCAGTGAACTTCACACCCTGCCAGGTATGGCCTGTAGCTGTCCACAAACACCTGTGTAGGGCAGCCACATGGCAGAACTGTGTGCATGCATACCCACACACTATACGAACACACCTAGGTCAACCCCATACCTACCACATCACCATGCCTAGGTCACCTCATTACACCCCTCACCCACACAAAATATATGGCCCACTCTCTGCATCTGGCAAACCAACAACACACCCTGTGCACATGATGATACCTGTGCCACATCCCTGTCATCCATACCATCGATGCAGGGACAGGCTAATATGGTTCTGACACACACGGTAACTCTACTACAGTGTACCACAGTACTGCAGTGAAACATGTAAGGAGTAAAGTGTAATGCATATATGTCAGGTAGTATAGCCGTCCAGCAATGATGCATTATAGCTGTTAGTAACACTGGTTGATTGTGGTCTCTATAATGATATCCATTTGTGTTGTAGGTGTACATGTGTCAGCATGAGGATGGTCTGCATTCATATTCCACAACGGGGTATGGCACTGTGGTGACACCATGGCTGTGACATATCTGAGGTACAGTTGAACACATCACAGGTTTTTAAAACAGTTATTGTCTGTACCACATGGACAGGTGACCCACTGGGATGTGTATAATCTGCAACCTGATGTAGACCCATCCACATACATGCACACTCTTACTTGACAACACTGGGACTAGACCCCTACCTAGGTATGTAGTGATATTGAAGTGTGGGCTTTCATTGCACACACCACACAGCGTTTAGGGTGAGGTGTGTTCCAGGTTACATGTTACATGCAGAACATCCCCAGACATGTACAATATGGTAATGGGGGATGTGATGGGTGTATATGGATACTACATAGTGTGACATACCTTCATATACACATTAAGAGACACATCACAGGCAGACACACATCTGTGAGACCTGGGTCTATCAGTGCTAACAAACTTGACCGTGTGTCCAATGTGTTACAGGTAGGCTGCACACAGCACATGCATAACTGGCCTGGATTGTGGTATCAGTTATTTGTATGTTTGATAGTGACAGTGGTAACCATAACGTGGTACATGGGACATATACCGAGTGTACCTTGGTGTAATGACAGTGTACACAGCACCCACATCCCCCAGTGGATATTGTACTCCCTGAAACCCATGATGACACTCTGACATACCCACCATCACACATTGGCCATGACTGTGATACAACCCATTGTATATCCCAACAGTGGTACTACAGGGATATGCATCTAATGCACATGTCACACACATAGTAGGGTGTTACATTGTCATGCCTCACCAATGGGAAGCAACAACACTATCTGTACTACTGTGTGGCAATAGGTATTGTAATAGGAGTATGTGGCCTCGGAATGCTGTACCCTACAGATATACGGACATGCATGTATACACACTTGCCAGAACACAATGGGTATCCCATGCCTGTCAACCCATTTGTACAACACTGTTGTGTTAGTACTGCAAGGCTTGTGTAGCTGGTATGGAGAGGAGGTTAACAGGGTACATGTAATGTCCCATACAGCAGCAGCCACAACTGACTATGGCAATGGGTGTTGCGGTGGTGGTGAAGGCCCTAATGGAATTCCCAAGTACAGGTGTGCTAACACACAGACACTGCTATACACAGTCATGCATATGCACGCATGTGCCAGTACTGGGGTGCATCGCTGCAGGTGGTCATAGCTGTGCACCTAGCTATTGTCCAAGGAGAGATGGGTTGTGTAGGGGTTGTGTGCACAGTGGTATCCTGCCACCTGCCATGTGGCAGCAGGCAATCTATTGACAGACACTACTGTGGTGACCCTCAGGGTGAGAGTGACATGCATCAGCCAATCCTCTGGGTGCCTCTTGCACATGGCCACTGCGGTGATCAAGTTGACGTGTATGCAACATGCATTATAACACATGGTTATTGTCTGTGATGGAGACCTGTACCCAAGCATGTTCTGTTGACTGTGGTAGTGTAGTGCAGGGACCTGTAGCATGTGGTGCATACAGGATGTTATCTCCTATATGTGCCAGTGCCTAAAAAAGCTGGGCAGACATGTCAGTGTCAATCAAGCCTAGGTTGCCTGTACCTATCCCAGCTGGATACCTGCCATCTGCACATCTGTACAGGGACTGACAGTCATCAGCTTGGCAAGTAGCTATGCAGTAGGATGAATGTGTTGACAGATAGATGTTTGATAATATGTATGCCATAACTACATGTCAGAAGCCCTCACTAACATGTGATGTACAGACAGTAGTCTACAGTTACATTCCACATGTTGGATCATTACGGAGGCCTGAGAGTCCGGCTATGCCTGCAGGTGTGCCTGTGGTTCAGTACTACATTTAGCTCTCTATTCTTGCCTAGGTAACCACTGTCAACAGTAGTACAGCCATGATACACTACATGCCAGTGTGACAGTATGTACCCTGGGCTACTACCCCTGTATGTAACACATTCACATGGATAGCAGTGCTGTACAGGCCTCATATACAACTTGTGTCCCACACATGACAGTCACACTCCTTACTACTGTAATGACAGCACATACGCGCATGTATTGTACATGGCATTACATACACATTACAGATGTCATTACCCTGCTATGTTATCAGACTGAGTGGTGTGAACTGGTTATGAAGGCTAAGCCATGCTTAGCAGGTATCAACATTGCTGCAATATAACAGCTAAGCTGATTTGCACACTAGTAAGCGAAGCCTACACTATGTAAGTGCCTGTACGTTTACCCATAGCTTAGCACTGCTTAGGTTCGCGAAAACCTTCGCAAATATGCTTAAAGCTGCTCAGAACTGCCTTAACCACTCTGTATCTGACAGCCCTTGTTTTGCACAGCAACAAAATGAACATCCCTTCCAGGTCTTGCACCCAGGACCCTGTACACTATAGTCACAACACTTAACCACTACGCCATGACCACTGTGAAAGCAGGTGTTGTTTTCCAATATGTCAATACATATATTGATTAGTATTGAACAATTGCCTTTACTTCCACAGTTGTGAAGTACTTGTTATTAATATGACTGTTGCATCACATATGTCACTTTACCATAATGTACACATAGCATATACATACGGTGAGATACATCTGGGAGGGTATACACAACCTTGAGGTTTACACATGACAGAAATATGGATATATACATATAATCGGTTAATATATGTCTACATGTACATACACATGTATATTCATACATATGTCTGTATACACATCTGTATAGTACAAAATATATATGGCCATGTGTACTTCTCTTCGTATATATATATATATATATATATATATATATATATATATATATATATATATATATATACACACACACACACACACACACACACACACACACAGACACATATATATATATATATATATATATATATATATATATATATATATATATATATATATATGGGTCTACCTGACAAGGTCGACAAGCCACAACATCGACAACCACTTTACCGACACAAAAACACTGACAAGCCACTTAACCGACAGTTGAAATAACCGACATTTGAAATAACCGACAAATCCAACTCATAAGTGCCGTAACAGTATAATAGCAACTGCACATATTTATTAATTCCAACATGTAACACACTATCTGTTAATGAAATGTTGTTATGTGACTATACAACTTAAACATGTACTACAGTAAAAGATACTTTTAAGCTAGTGACATCTCCGTAGTTTACTCCAAACATAACGCAAACGCATCAGATCCACTGTTTACACCTTCAGAAGCCTTGCAATAGCCTGCACAAACTCTATGTTAGAATAATTGTCCATACTTATGACTGTTTCAAGCTAACACTACCATTTTAGCTTGTCAGTATGTGTCTATTTGTTAATTATCTGTACATACTGTCGACGCTACGATTTGTCGGTTATTTGAAATGTCGGTTATTTAAACTGTCGATGTGTTCGTGTCGGTAAAGTGGTTGTCGATGTTGTGGCTTGTCGACCCAGGTAGACCCATATATATAAATATATATATATATATATATATATATATATATATATATATATGTATGTGTGTATATATATATATATATATATATATATATATATATATATATATATATATATGCACACACACACACACACACACACACACACACACACACACACACACACACACACACACACACACACACACACACAAACACACACACACATATATATATGTATATATAGATATATGTATATATAGCTATATATGTATGCACATCCTATGTGCACAGATATGCCTATTTATGTAGATATATATGTAGATATCTATAACTATATGTGCATACATATCTATTCTGCTATACCTATTACTGTCAATATATATGTAGATATCCATAGGTATATGTGCATATGTATCTCTATCTGTATATGTGTAGACATATATTGTTGTGTATATTATATATCTGGGTGTTTATATGCATGTATGTATATATATATATATATATATATATATATATATATATATATATATATATATATATATATATGTACATATACATATTCATCTATGTATGTCAATATGTATACGTGTATATATCTATATAAATATATGGATAATTTTATATATACATATATGTTCACCATATGTCCTGAACATGGAGTGGAGCCCTACCTCAGTCTTAATAGTCCCAACCTCTTATGTGCCACTCACACACTAACCCTACATATACTGGGCCACTACACAGTGTGGTCTGATGCCATCAAATGTGACCCACAAAGGACATACCATGCCTTATACACATGCCCTGTATGGACAGATGCCACTGACACCAGGGAATACCTGTATCATGCTATCAATGTAGGTGCAGGGTCAACCTGCTGTTAATTACCTGTTCCCAGCACATATGGCCAGGACAGGCACATCTGATTATAATAATCTGTATACACAACATGGGACAGACACCCCAGGTACAGTTCCACATGTCACTGTACATGCATGTGGGACATGTGAACATCCCAGACAGTGTCCATGTCATGGACTAAAGAACACATACATGGCAAGCATCAAACAGCAATGGCCACACACAATTGTTACCCAGGTGACTGCATGGTGAATACAATACCCACCTGTATGGGCCAATCCAGACACCACACCACTGAGCCACACTGCAGACCATTGTCATGTGGCCTGATGCCAAGGTATACCCTTCACCTAGCCTTGTATAGCCTTCTGGCACAGTCAACTACTACACGCCCTTGAAGAAATGGATGCATACATGTCAGTACTGGCACCCTGTGTCTGTGTGTGTGGTGTATGATGCTTTCAACCACAGTCACACCCCCATTGGCATACTGAAGCAGGCTGTCTGATGTCAGACACCTCCACAAACCCTTTGCCTATATAACCTCCAGATAACCCCTGTGGTGCATGTGATACCTGCACAGTACTGTATTGTGGCAAACTAACTAGTAAGGAGGTGTTTTCCTGACCCTGCCAAGTGTGTCAATGTGTGTGAGTCCCTGAGAGAGTGTGGCCATGTTGATGCTGACACCTGTCCATACGGACAGGCATGTGTACTACACCTACCGTATCGCTATCATATCACTGTTGCAGATGTTACTTACCATCATATATACATTTGGAGAGCTCCTCAACATGTAGGCTATGTGTTGCATCCAATAACTGCGTAGACGTGATAGCAATACATAGTCAGTCAAGGGTTTCATACCCTGTACTGGTAGGTGTGTAACACAAACATGCTTAGATTTTACTCTCCCACCCCCTCCCTAACTAATCCACCTTACAAGGATTACAGATGTGAAATAGCCGAGAAGCTGGGTTGACAATCCATACCCCTACATGTGACATCAAGGCCTGGCAAACATTTTAGCAACCCTTGTATTACACAGAGAACACTCTCAACCCTTGTCTCATACACTAACATACTTGCCTAGGCAACAACTGCTATGTTGGTAGTACCCTGCCTATTGCCAACAGATAGTAACCATGGTGTGATTGCAGTGGATAACAGAGGACACGGTGCCCTGTTTATCAGTAGAATACGCATGGATATGCAGACAGTGAGCCTTCACTATGATCCCCACTGGACGCCTGCAACCCCTGTTTAGCATGCCCAGTATGCCCTTCTGTATTGAATGTGTGGATCCATTCCAGGTATTTTGTACTCTAGTGCAGACCTTTGTGTCTTACACCTACAAGTAGAAACTGTTTCTGCAGGATATCTGTAGATCATTTGGCAATATGTGGTCAAACTGTGCAAGGGGTAGTGTGTTCTGTAGGTAATTGTGTCTGTGCTGCTTCTGCTACATGGTACTGGTGTTAGCAGAGATATTCAGACACGTGTACTGTTATACACTGTGATGCTTTATGTCCTCAAGTACTGTCAGGTGGACATTCTTGCTCACAGTGATGTCCTGTGGAACAAGGGTGAATGTAGCTGTGCCCGGTATTGTGGGAAAATGCCTCCATATTCATAGAAAGTTATGCCATTCTGGAGGGGGAGCTGCATACACTTGCTGCTGTGTCTGTGTATCCAGTTCAGCACCTTGGTACAGTACTGGCAGAGTATCCCATACTTGTACATCCATCGACATGACAGTATGGCCTTGTCTTGTTGTGGCAATACCTCACAGCTGTACAGATTCACACAGGTTACCCAGAGGCAGGGGCCATAAGTCAGGACATTACCCCTATTGTGGTGTACGGGCACATTTGTAGCCACCCATTTATGTGTTTCCAGTCAGGAATAGTGTATGCACACCACTGTGTGTCGGACCTTGCACATTCCATGCTGCCCATGCTCCCACCCACCCCCTCTACTATTCTATCCTGTTCCATACATTATGCATACATTCTCTGATACTTTCCCTAAGGTTATCACATCATCACAGCTGTGTTTTGGTGTTGGTCCACAGTTCATGCAGTGGGACATGGTGGACATGTTACTGTGGTTTGTCCACATGGCCCTGCATATGGCTTATGTGGAGTGTGTTATGTTATTTGGGTGTCCATGACATAACATGCATTGGCAATATGTATGAGACACAGGCCTTTGGCAGAGATGTGTAGGCCATTTGGTGGTGATGCTGGCCAGCTGTGGCAGACCATTGCATTCTGTCAGTCCTACAGTCCCAGACTACCATACAGTATATTCCCCTGGGGTGACAGGGTAGCGGTGCCAGGTGTTCATGCCAATACTTTCTATCAGTATTGATCAGCTGGTGTGGATGCTGGCAGGCTGCTACCTACAGTTAGGAACACACTTGCATGGGACACCTGCACTGCATGCTGCATTCTTTCGCTATTGCTATATACAGTGGGGGTCATATTGTACCTACTCCCAACAGCAGGGATACAACCAGAGAAGTACCCGTGTGATGTTTGGGTGAGCTGGGTACATGTGTGCTATGGACACTACTCGCATCTGACGCACAGATATGCATGGGGCATTCCAGTTATACTGGCATGTGCAGGTACATCAGCTGTTTCCCAATACATCAGTCATATCACCTTTGTGATCTGCAAGTGTTCAGGCAGACGACACCGGTATACCCTACTACAGGCCCAGATAATGTGATGCATACCTGTATGTACAATTCCAAGGGTGTGTCCATTTCACAGTTACACATTATATACTGTATGTCTGGGTTACTTTCCCCTGTGTGCTGCTTGTATATCTAGCCCAACGGCCATGCCATGCCAATCTTTCAGATGGTGACACATATTAATACCATACATTTACAATGGCTTACTGCTAGCATGTGTTATACTGGTGGGAATTGTCTTTGACACTGCAGTTGTGAGGACTTGGCCCTGTCATCAGCAGTAGTGGGCAATGGCCACCGGGTCATACCTCAACATGCATACATACTGACCACTCTCACACAATATGCAACACACACCAGCCTAACACACACATACCTGCATATTGTACAATGCTACAATCTATCCTGCAACCTTGGCCACATCTGTGAATCTGTGTTGCACTGGTATTATACCTACACATACATGTTACTACATTTCTACAAAGGATTGGGGGGGGCACCTGACTGTTACTACTGACTACATAGGATATGGGGGGGGGCACACTTGACTGTTTCTACATTGCTACACAGGATTGGGGGGGGCACACCTGACTGTTACTACATGTCTACATAGGATTGGGGGACACACCTGACTGTTGCTACATTTCTACATAGGATTGGGGGGCACATGTGACTGTTACTACATGTCTACATAGGATTGGGGGGCACACCTGACTGTTACTACATTTCCACATAGGATTGGGGGGAACACCTGACTGTTACTACATGTCTACATAGGATATGGGGGGCACACCTGATTGTTTCTACATTGCCACTCAGGATTGGGGGCATACCTGACACATGTACACATTTGCTATGACTGTATTGGTATGTCAGGTACTCCATTTTATTCTGTTTTCTAACCTATCATGCTGACTAGAGGCATAGCAGTGTACTACATGTCTTAGGTTTGATTAACCTACATATCAGTTTCTGACTTCCTATCCTTCAGAACTAACATCCCACTGCCTGACATGATGTAGTCTGTCTGTTTAGGCCTGGGGGGGATGTTACCCATAGGCATCATTCAGAGGCCTTGGCACAGCCTTTGTTTGTGTTTGTCTACACCTGTCCTGCTGGCTGAGACTGTTGTTGGGTATGTGAATCTCCATGACTGACATGTGTGTGTCATATGGACACACATGTGGCCCAGCACATTTCCTGCAGTGGGTTTTGTCACCATGTGTATTACTGGCTACTATGGTGACACCAGTATTTGTTACAGATCTCATGCTGCCACTATTGGTGTCAACTATCTGCTGGCATCCCATTCAGCCACCCGATTCCCTTGCATGCTCACATCCATACCATAGATACACATAACAACACATACTACTCCAATCAGCAATTGGTAAGGAGAGTGACTTACCTTGTGGGTGTGCCAGTATTGAGGATGGTGTTGTGGGCTGCCTATATTGGATGCACATAGTACATCCCTTTTACTGTTTGTGTGAGTCAGAGAGAGGTGTCATTCCCTGAGTCCCTACTGTGTCAGTGTATGTGCTATGTGTTGCCTCTTTGCCAAGGCCAGGGCATACTGGGCATGCCATCTGCCTACTGGGGCAGGTTCAGGTTGTTCCTCCTCTGAGTCACTCTGTGCCTGTGCAGGCCTTGGCATTGATGGCGGGGCTGTGTGGCCCTGCCCCATGCTGTTTCTGCAGCAGCTGTTTCTGCAGGATCATATTGTGTAGCATGGCATATGCGATAACAATTTGGGTACATGTAGCTGCTGAGTACTGCAAGGCTCCACCGGATGTGTCCAGGCACCGAAACCATGACTTGAGCATCCCAAACACATGCTCTGTTATGATTCTGGTCTGTGCGTGTGCCACATTATGGAGTTCTTGTTCCGGTGTGTGTGCATTTCTGATGGGTGTCATCAGCCACGACTCTAGTGTGTAACCAGCACCCCCAACTAGGTGACCGTAAGGGATGTCCCCATTGGCAAATCTCTGGTACAGCTGGGTCATATGCCAGATGTGGGTATCGTGATAGCTTCCAGGGCAGCCAGCACACATATTCATTATAATGCCCTGGGCATCACACACAACCTGGCAGTTGATGGAGGGGAAGCCCTTGCGGTTGATGTACACCCTACCCCAATCACCGAGTGGTGCTTTGATACATATGTGCATGCAGTCCATAGCACCCACCACCTCAGGGTATTCTGCTATTTGGTGGAAGAGACGCATATTGCTGGCCAACACCTCATGGGTGTTGAGGAAATATATGTGCTCACTGGCATGTGCTGACATGGCATTCAGGAACTGGTGGAATACCTTGGATGCTGATGCCTGTGAGATCCCCATGATATCCCCAGTTGGGCTTTGGGAGGTACCTGTGGCTAGTATTCCTAGGCCTACACATGCCTTGGTATACACTGGGATGGGTTCCCTTTTGTTAGTTCTGTGTGTCAGGCATGGCTGGCACAGCTCAACAATTTGCTATAGGAGGTCCCTGTCCACCCTATAGCACTCCACTATCTCCAGCTCATGTAGCCCCTGGTAGGTTACCCTGTGTCTGTACACCTTTCTTCATCTCCTCACTGTGGGTTGGTCGATAGCATTCTCATCCTTACCACCCTCAGTCTCTTCCACATGTTGATGTCTGATAGCTGCTGCAACCTCTATCATTTTGTTGTTTTTGTTTGTTAAAAGTTCCCCACTTGTATACACCGGTGGTGTAGAGTATGTGGGAAAAACCAGAAGGAAAGGTGTTTGCATAGTTTATAGTAGTGTTCTGGGCTGGGCTGGTCTGCTGCCTGTGTAATTGGCTGATTCTGATGCATTTCACCTGCCAGCTATGCTAGTTCTCCTTGATTACCTTCCTACTGTTGTTTTCCCTTCCCATTGCTTTCCTGTTTAAGCCCAGGAGTGCACTGTGCAAACACAGTGCTCAAATGTGCACAGAGCTGCTATTTCCTGGTTTACTTTTTTTCCCTTTAAAACCCAATGTGCAGCATGCACACCTGCTTAGGCAATGTAAAGAGTGCTAGGCAGTTTCAGACACACCCTTGCTTAGCTCTGCTAAGCTAAAGGCAAACCTGAGCCAAAGAATGCAGGTTTTTCGCTTCATGTTTTAAACCTTTAAAAATATGTCTCATCTTACATTTAAGCTTACTTCACCCTTGTTGGTGATTTGTGATAGCATTACAGTTGAGTCAACCAACACTGGTTAAAGTTGAAATTGCAGTCTCTTATTTTATTTTATTTTAGTTTATTTTGAGCGCAGCATTATTTTAGTCCACTTGGAGCACTCTTGTAACTCATAACAATGTGTATATAAACATTTACATTTATATATATGTTTTCCATAGTTTTTTCATCATTTTTTATCACATATTTTAAGAGTTACACTCTGTCCACCTAATGCAGTGATTTAATGTGTCTTTATTTGTGCACAAAAGCAGCTATACATTTTTGTTCTTTACAGGTTTTCACAGTTGCTGTTTTTGTATTTGACCTGTTGCTGATATCATGTGTCCAAGCTTAATTACTTATGCAATACCATTGGTTAATGTTTTTTGAAACCACCATGTGGTCTGTATTAAAGTAAACACTTGTGCTAGTGTTGTAGGTCTGAAGAAGTCTTCTAAATTAAGACGAAAAGTGCTTAACCGTTTATTTTTGTATCATACTGTTTAGTTGCAAAGTAATAAACCTGTTTTTACTTTTTTTCGCTTTGGAGAATTTGTGTCCTTGAGCCTTTGTTTGTTTCCTGAGTAGCTCTGCTAAGCTAAGGGCTAACTCGAGCCACAGGGCTCCATTAAGCTTACAGTATGCCTGACACACCCCCTATGATGTCAGCTAACTCCTAGGCTTGCACAAAGCTATTCCTGCTCTTACACTGTTGGGTGCTGACTAGCATGCAGGGGAAATCTGGGATTCAGTATCATTCCCCTCATTTGCATAGGATTGCCTTCTGATGCATAGTTGCAGGTCCCATACTGAGTCTCCCCCCTTAGCAACCACTACTCACTAGCCATGCTGTCTTCTGCCTACCATTGAGTATAATGGCAAAATAGTGATTTTGGTTAGAATGCCTATTTTAGTTATTTTTTTCTTAGTTTTTACCCGATCTCGTTTGCTCGCCGCTGCCCTACGCTTAAACAGCCGAGATCAGCTAAAAAAAAAAATAAAAGTTGATTTTCTTATTTTTGCAACTGCATTGGCATGCTTTCTACATAATATCCACCCTTTATTTAGAGCTGCCATGGCTCCATTTTGTAGTTTGCAGAAATGTACTCCGTTACTGGCGGAGTACATTTCTGCAGATTACACTAGTCCTGCATGGCCGGCTTCCAGCTTCCTGGATTGCAAATTCACCTCATTTGCATGGATTTCTTCTGCAAATGGGGTAATTTGCATAGACGGACTGAGTCCGTGCAGGACTACTGCAGGAGCGCTCGTGCACATCCCTACAGCTTATTTCTGGATTGCACGGCAGACATATTGCCTTCTGGAGCTCCTGCACTAGTCCTGCACACCTTGCAGAGCTTGCTGTATCCAGGGGATATCTCTGTTGTGTAGTGCTGGTGCAGAAAGCTTGCACTCTCCTCAAGTGCAGTGCATGAGGGTACAGGGTTTGAATTTTTGAAGCACATCATAAGAGTTAGCCTTGGCATATGCTGTTCCCCCCACCCCATCCCACATATTTCATGCTGCAAAATGTTGTTCTATTATATACTTAAGTATCTTTAAGGCACAATATAAAGCATTATCCCTGTTGTCTAGTAATTTCCCTGGCCCACATCTTTTATATTGCAAAATGTAGTTCCATTATATATTTTAAGTGCCTTTAAGGCACTATATAAAGAGAGTATCCCTGATATTTCCCCCAATATTGCGGGATTTGCCAATTAGCCACACATATGCATATGCACACACACAAACACACACATACACACACACACACACACACACACACACACACACACACACACACATAGCCTCTCCTACCCAGTTGCACTCACTAATACACTCACCCATTCACCCATGTATAGACACCCCCACACACATACCTACCTTCCCTATCTTCTTAAGTGTAGCTAGTTTGGGGCACATGGGTCAGTCAACTGTGGCATAGGGTGTTTGTGGGGGGGGAGCAACAGAACCAATCAGTCAGTAGTGCAGTACAGGTATTAATTTCTGTACCAGCATTTCTGAATGTGGATATAAAAATTAATTCTCATACTGGTTACGCAGTCAGGACCAAAACTTGTTACAAGTTGCTTATTACATTTCTTTAAGAGAAATAGATGGCATACAACTCCTTCTTTGGAGAGAAAGAGAAAATGAGAGAAGGGAGGAGTACTGAGACTAGACCTTTTTTTTCCCTCAAACTATTATTGAGGGGTGCCAGATTGGGGTGCAACACCAAACACCAGATGAACCAGCTACGTTTAACCACCCTAATGCAAACTACAATACAAAAAAACACATTCACACACACACATGCTCACACACACACACACACACACACACACACACACACACACACACACACACACACACACACACACACACACACACACACACACACACACACACACACACACACACACACACACACATATATATGCACACATACGTACCTTGCACACCACTCATACATCTACATAAACCCCAACACTGCCTGTCTGCTAAACTAATATGACTGGCTGAACATGAGCTTTTGCTATGTTCATTAATGCTGGTGGCTGGGCTAACTTACATAGCCGAGCAATTCTCAGATGCATTTATGCATTACAGTTGGCATTTTTGGGGACAGCATATGACTAATTAGCATAGGCTGCCCATTTGCAATAGGCTGCAGGGACAGCCCACCATGGAGCTATACCATGAAGTTGTGCAGTACTGTAGTGGAGTTGTCCATTAATAAGAAGTGGTTACCATGATATATACACCATGTTTTATTTATTTATTTATTTATTTATTTATCTTACATTTGGTTACCGGGAAAGTCCGACTGGACAAAGTCCTTTTTCAGCAGAGGCCCACTGAGAAAAGCTCCACGTATAACACAGATTAATAAAGTACAAATTCACAGTAACAGAAGCATAGCACTATATATTTTACATTAAGATAAAAGTAGGATAATTGTACTTTAAACTGTCTATCAACTAAAAGTATGTTGGAAGAAAAAGTAGATTGTATAGGTGCTAGGATGAAACATCTTAAACAGTACAAACAAAACAATATTCAGTATGATATTAGCATAAACCCTTATGTCACAAGATGCATCGCAAACTGGCTCTCAGACAGATCCCATAAAGTAAGAGTAGCGGGATCTATGTCCGAATCCAGACCAGTAATGAGTGGCGTGCCTCAGAGCTCTGTCCTGGGGCCCCTCCTGTTTGGCATATACTTCTCAGAAGTACAGGCAAGCACGGAAGGGCTGTGGCTGACTAAGTTTGCGGACGACTGCAAACTGGGTGCTATAATAGAGTCTCCGGCCGACATGGAGATCCTCCAGAAGGGCCTAAATGAGACTGATGCATGGTGTCAAAGCCATGGTCTCAAGCTAAATGCAAAAAAATGCATAGTAATCCACTTTGGAAAAAACAGAGTACCCGCAAACTACAACATAGGAGGTAATCTCCTGAAATCTGAAGAAGAAATAAGGGATCTAGGGATCCAAGTAGTCAGCTTTCCTTTGATAACCATGTTGCCAAAGTGGTTAGAAAATCCTTGTATGTGACCCATCTGATCACAAAAGGGTTCACATCAAGATCTAAGGATGTAATGGTGCCCCTCTACTCTTCCTCATCAGACCCATTATTGAGTACAATGCACCAATTGGCATGTACCTGGCTAGACATCCCCAGCAGCTGGAGAGACCACAAAGGTACCTAACCAAGAGGATTACTGGCCTCAAACAGTTACCCTATGCAGCACGATTGAAAAGCTAAGACTGTTCTCTGTTGCATACCGCTTTCTCAGAGGCGATCTCTGTCTAATGTACAGAGCCATGTCCAACCCAGAATTGTTGAACATGCTCCATCTTAGCAAAACCAAATCTACTCGAGCTACACGCTCTAGGGATATAAACCTCAACACAACAATGAATAGAACATGCTGGAGGGATAGATTCCCTTTGCAGAGACTTCCCTTACTATGGAACAGGGTCCCGATCTACACAAGACAGAGCCCCTCACTATCACTCTTCAAGAGGAACCTTGATGAGTGGATGGGTAACAGAAAGTTCACACCGGAGATCACACCAACAGCACTACTAGATAGGGGCCAAGGGTACTAGCTGCTAGTACAAGGGTCTAGGGAACTACTAAAGGGACAGTGAATACCGTACAATGTGGCTGGGATAATATATGCCTTCGGGCAGATAGCCCAGTACCAACCTATGAACCTATGAACCTATATAGTCAATATACTAATATAAAGTATATACCAGATGTCTATATCTAGAAGATATAGCAACTGTTGAGAGAAAAAGAGAAGTATGAAGAAAGAGACTTGCAAAATAAAGTGAGGTCAGCTGCCTAAAGTAAGGGAGGAATGTATATCCAGGGTGAACAATAGGGAGATGGAGTTAGACTAGCCTGGGGAGTCACAGTTACAAATCCATTTAGCTTGTATGTGTGTATTTAGAGGCATCCTAAACTAAGCTAAGGATGTTGTCGATGGTTTGGAGGTTGTTGATGTTTACCTCGAGGTAACCTTTCTGAATGCAGACCCTTAGGTATGTGTAGTTAGAACATGTTGAATGATCTATAAAATGTATAATATCCTACTTTTCCCAACTCCTTTCGAATGTTCCAAAAATGTGTGTGTAATTAAAATATGGTGAATATTCTTCACAATGTATATAATATGGCACTTACATGCTAAAATGCATATATGTGCCATTAAAATATATAAGAAAAGCAAAACAAATTAAGAAACAAACAAATGACTAAATAAATAAATAAATAAATGTATAAATAAAAAGTATTGCAAAACAAAATTAAGCAAAAGCAGTTAGATGGAAATTAGACAAGCAGTTCAGCCAGAGTGAATTTGTACAAATGGGGGAAAACGTGCAATACAGAGCAACACATAGCAACATGTGGAGAAGGCTGGAAAATGAAAGTTAATCCCATGTTGTATAACAGTGAGTACATGAGAATAGATACAACAGCAAGCATCATGCAATGCCACATGAACAGACTGCATAAACTTATACTGTAACTTCAGAGCCTTGAATGGTCAAACATTCATCAGGAAACAAACCCAACACACACACACACACACACACACACACACACACACACACACACACACACACATATAGATAGATAGATAGATAGATAGATAGATAGATAGATAGATAGATAGATAGATAGATAGATAGACAGACAGACAGACAGACAGACAGACAGATAGATAGATAGATAGATAGATAGATAGATAGATAGGTTTATGTATATATGCTTTAAAAACTCTTCCATGCTCTCCTAATTAGAGTAATAGATAAATTATTCCCAATTACTGTCAAAAGAATTCAAAATAAAACTTGGCACATGATAAATTCAAACCTAAGATCACTTTCTAAATAAAGGGATACAATCTGGTAAAAAATGCAAGACATCAAAAATCCCTAACGATCACCATCTGTTCTTGACTCTAAGGCAACAATACAGGCTTTAGGTAAAGCAAGCCCAACCAGCCTTTCTTCATACATAGTAAGAAAAAATGGATTCACACCCTAAGTGGTTCTGGAAGATCATAACAGATATAGCCTGCTTTGGAATATGACTATGGATAAATATCCCAGCCCATCAACCCCTCCCTCATTGATAACTTTAAGAACTTATAACCACTACAAACCATGAAACTTTCAGGACCCAGTGGAGATAAGTCCATGGAAAATAGTGATATAAATGAATAACTCCTTGTTCCAGCATTTGACTTTCAGTCTCTCCCATTTCAATAAAAATAAAGGAAATCCTTCAAAAAATGGAGAAAATGTAAACTCTAATTCAAAGTCTGTGCCTCCATCATTATTATGAATGGCATTTACTATAATAGCCAAATGCCTTACCCTTCATATAATCTCCCTAACCTCTGGTATCATACCTTAACAATTCAGGCATGCCCTTATCATTTCAGTTCATGAAACTACATCCCTTCAGAACCCATGACCTCAGACCCATTTACATTATTTACCCTCTAAAAATCTTTGAAAAGATCTTCAGTACAAAATTATGAAACATATAAATAACCACAGATTACCTAATGACTCACACCACAGATTTGGAATCATATCTCTTAACTATACAGATTTTCATAGAATGCCCAGATTATTGCCTCATATTTTTGGTCCATTTTCATAAAATTCTGGTTTTCTGGCAAATTAGTGGCAAATCATTAAAGACTGAAGTTAGAAAATAATGACAGGTATTTGAGTTTCAGACTTCATACCCTTCAGAAAATTCATGCTAATGCAAAACCTGTTATTCACTCAACTTTCTAAGTTTGTAAGAGCAATATTTAAAAATTGTCTCTATTTTTGGGCCTTTGTCCCACTTTTTCTTATTGTTTTGTCCAGATTTCTTGCTCTAAGAGGTTGAGAGGTATGCTTGGAAAAGTTTATAATACCATTGCAGCAATCTACACTATAACTGACAAGATCTACTCTGATATGGACAAAGTGCATCAAACTGGGGCCATCTCTGTCTACCAACATTTGCATTTGAAAATGAGGACTACAAAGGAGGGAGTGGTGATGGCAGACATAGCTATTATAGTGGAGAAGGAAAATTTAGCATCAATGGAAGAAACATTTACTGCCAGTACTGCAGCTCTGCCTGTTGTGAAGGGGGTGGTAATGACAAAGACCTAGGCTACTGAGGATTTGGACAATGAAGTGTATATTGGGTCTACTTTAGATTAATAAAATGTCACTTACCCGAAACCCATTTCACTGAGACGAGAATACCAACAGCACAACACCACCAACATCCCGGAACACTGAATATTCACTCCAGATAAGTAACCGCTTGGCCACCCGAAACAAATATGTAAACGGAAGAAAACCAAACCCACCCATGTGGGGGGGGGGCTGCACCCCCACACTCACCCTAGCTAAATATACCAACTCTGAGATCACACTACTGTGAAGATTGGAGGAAGATGGGCGATGGCTTCCAGCCTAGTCAAATAGAATTTGATACATAATTCTATAAACTGTGCAAATAAATGTAAAATACAGGCTTGTGTTTTTTAAATGGAAGAAAACACTGTAAAATGTGAACTTCAAGATTGTTGCAACATTGCCATCTGCTGTAAGGAAAACCAAGCCAAGCATTTCAAATATGTCTTTTGAAGCTGAAAAGATTTTATGAATCTCTTTGATGTTTACAAGTCAGCTCCAGTGAGTCTGAATGAAGGTTTCAGGCTCATTGTTTTAAGGTTAAAGTTAAGGGCCAGAATTTATATGTGGAAGGTGCTTTATTGCTCTGGTTTCAGCTAGAGTGTATATGTGAAATGCCTTTTATTGTTGTAGTCTCCTGAGCAGGTGTTAGCTTGCTAAATAATGTAGTTTGTGGCCTGGGAACTCCAAACCTAAGTGTCAAAATGATGTAATTTGTGAGGGCCTCAGTAGAGCTGTTGGTTAGTGTTTAAAAACTATTGTTCAGTGAGAGACTGGGGAGCATTTCGATCTTGGACATCTAACCCAGAACTGCTTGCTGTTTATGTATGTAAGTAAGATAATAGCACTGTGATTTCTCTTAGGAATAGTTAAACTTAGAAGAAAGTTAGACTAAGTATTTTTTTTTAAATCAGATCTTTCCTACGATATTGTTTTAAGTTTCTGTGTGATCTCTGAACTTGTGTAGCATTGTACTGTAGTAGCTTTGTCTTGTGTTTTAATTATTTATTATTAAATATTTTAAAACCTTTACCTGTGACTGGTTTATGCAGAGATAATTTAACCTCTAAAGTACATTACATATTTACAGATTTTACTGTCTAAATCACTCCAAATTAAGCCTAGACTGAGTAGTCACATTATCAATTGGATAATAATATTGCACAGTAATAATTGGACACCCTTTTAAGGGACATTTAGTAGCTGATATTATTAGCTGGGTAATGGTAGATTACTACTGTATATTCTGGGTAATAGGCATACAGCTGGAGAACCTGTACCAGCCTTTTCCCAGGAGGGTCTGTGTGGTTGTATAATCTCTTCTCAAAGTGTGTGTGTTGTGTGTCAGTTCCTTGGCAGGGACACAAAGTACTGGTTGGACAGAGAGGGTACTGGAGGTTTTAGCTTGCCCAGCTAGGCTGAGACCTGGACCCTATAGCTGTGCCAAATAGGGAGTTTTTATTGGGGACCCGGTGAGTAAAGGAGCAACCAGCCCCAGACTGACTGTGATCTCTGTGTGCACTTAAGGGAAATTGTACTTTACTGTGTGTATTAGTTATCCTTTCCTGTTCTAGGAGATGACCTCCCTGGTGTTAGTGGTGAGGATTGAGGCTCCTTGATTGCTGGGACAGGGCACAGGCGTCACATATTGGTGGCAGTGGTTTGGATATCCTATCACATATTGGTTTGCTGTGGTGGGATCCACATCACATATTAATTAGTTGGCAAACACTAATTGGCTTGTAGTGGTGGGGGTAGAATGAATTCCTGTAGCGTATGTACAGTGATCTCTAAAAGTGTTTTGTACTCTAAAACAGCCACGCAGTGTATACTCAGAGTTCAGATCACAATTTTTTTATTTCTTTTGTTAGCTTAGTGTTAGTCAGGGTGAGCAGGCAGCATATCAGCAGAAGGGTATGGAAAGCTGATAAGGAGCCAGCTGGCGGAGATGTGCCAGGCTAGGGGACTGGTGCATAGAAACCTGACTAAGGCAGACCTGATTGCAGCCTTGGTTACAGCTGCATCAGAAAACAGCAGCCTGGAGGACAATCAGACTGACAGGGGACATACAATATCCTCGGAGAATGGACAGCTCAACCTTTCTGCAGTGGACTTAAAAATCCAGCTGGAGCTAAAGAGACTTGAGTTGGAGGCCAGGCATATGGAACTAGAAGCAGCTGGAAAAATGAAGAGTCTACAAGTTGAGGAAAATGAATGGCAGAGGAGGCATGAGAGGGAAATGCTGACTCTTTGCCATGGAGGTAATGTGGAAGGGAATAACCAGACCCCAGAAGCACAAAAGGTCATTAAATTTCTTCCACAGTTAAAAGAGGGGGATAATTTTGATAGCTTCATTCATATCTTTGAGTGGGTATGTAAACAGTATGAAGTTGACCAAGGGCTCTGGGTACAGTTCCTGACCCCCTTACTCCATGGTAAAGCTGTAACTTATTTAACAAAAATGCATGACACTGACTGTTTTGATTATACTGCTGTAAAAAGACACTTGTTGGAATGTTTTAAGCTAACACCTGAAATGTATAGGAAAAAGTTTTGTGAGCATAGACACAAGGCAGATGAAAATGTATGTGAATATGTTGCTGAGCTAAGCACTTATTTTCTTAGACCCTTTGGTAAGGGAACAAGCCCTTAGCACTTTGCCTGAGGACATGAGGATCTGGTTAGCTGATAGACCATGTGCTACTTCAGAGGAGTTGGGGAAGAAGGGAGAACTATACCTGGCCAGCAGGGCAGCCCTGCACAGGAAGGGGAACCCCAGTACTGCTCATGGGTCTGAAGGAACCCATGGTGGGCATCACAGACTGCTCCAACAGAATCCACCAGTGGCAGTGGAAGCCATTAGTCCAGGTACACATCCAGAAGCTAGGATTAAATGTTTTGAATTCAACCAGTGGGGTCATGTGGCATACAGATGTCCATGGAGGCAAGGTGGGGAACCAAAGGTGAGGGAGCCAGTAAGTGAGAAAGACAAAATGTCAACAGTGGGTTGTCTTGAGACAACAGGCAGTATGGAACTACTATCCTGCAGATGTTCTGAGAGGGAAGAATTTGGATGAGGCAGTACTATGTACTTATGCAGTTACATTCAGTGAGGCTAGGAGACAAGCATGTGGGTCTGGTAGCCTGGGGAAGACCCAGACAGACTGCATACTTGCAGCCAGGACTGCTAGGGTGGTTACTTCAGGGAGTGAGCTATGCTGTAGCAGTGAGACTGAAGGTGAGCCACAACTGCTTGTGGGTACTGATGGCCCCTTGGACAGAGTGACTGCAAAGGTAGAGGTGAGTAGTAGTACCCAGGCTGACAGTGAGGCACTGCTGTCAGAGGATGCCAGACTTCCTATGGAAGGGGAGCTGGGAAGGGTTACAAGGAGAGACTTGAGACAGGCTCAGCTCTCAGACCCTACATTGCAAGGCCTGAGGCAGGTAGCTAGTGAGGCACCTGATTCTCAAGGGAAGGGGGAATCTGTATATTGGAACAAAGGGTTACTGTACAGAGAGTGGACCCCTGAGGGAGGGCTAGAAGGTGAGAGGGTACAGCAGTTGGTAGTGCCTAGAGCTTACCATCTGGCGCTTCTAGCCATAGCCCATGATATTCCCTTTGCAAGTCATATGGGCATAAAACATACAAAGAGGAGTATTATGCAAAACTTCTATTGGCCTGGAATTTCCAGAGCTGTAACAGGGTACTGCAGGACCTGTGAGCAGTGCCAAAAGATAGGCATGGCAGGAGACAAGGTGAGAGCTCCTTTGATGCCTTTGCCTGTGATTGAGGTGCCATTTCAGAGGGTAGCTATGGATATTGTGGGTCCCCTGAGTACCCCAAGTTCCACAGGGAAAACGTATATTCTAGTGATTGTAGATTATGCTACACGATACCCTGAGGCAGTGGCTTTGTCCTCCATTGAGGCAGAGAAGGTGGAAAATGCTTTGCTAGAGATTTTCAGGTTTCCCAAAGGAAATACTGTCTGACAGAGGTGCCAGTTTTATGTCAGACCTGCTGGCTTGTCTGTGGAAGTCCTGTGGGGTGAAGCACATGAAGACCACCCCCAACATACCCAGACTAATGGTCTTGTTGAGAGGTTAAACTCTACAATCAAGTCCATGCTACAGGCATTTGCAGATCAGTTTAAGAGGGAGTGGGACAAATATTTGCCCCATCTGTTGTTTGCTTACAGAGAGGTTGCCCAAGAATCCATAGTTTTTTCAATCTTTGAGTTGCTGTATGAGCATAGGGTGAGGGGACCTCTAGATTTAATTTGAGATGAGTGGGAAGGTGAGTGTGAGCCTCACAAGGAGTCTATTGTGGCATATGTCCTGAACCTCAGGATAAGGCTCAGGGAACTCATGGGCCTGGCCCAGGAGAACCTGGCAGAAGCCCAACAACAGAAAAAGGTGTGGTATGACAGGAATGTTCGAGCTGGAGAGTATGCTGTAGGGCAGCAGGTGATGGTTCTCATTCCTGTCAGACACAACAGGTTGCAAGCAGCTTTGGAGGGACCCTACAAGGTGGTAAGAAAGGTAAGTGATGTTAACTACATGGTGGAACTGCTAGGCAGAAGGCAGGGGACCAAATTGTACCATGTTAACATGATAGAACCTTACCATGATAGGAAGGCCCTTGTGCTGAGCATTTGCAGCGAATTGCAGGAGGAGTCTGAGAGATCATGTGACTAATCTCCTCAGTGAGGCTTGGGCTGACACCTTGGTGGAAGGGGTAGCAATGTCCCAGCAGCTATCTCCTACCCAGGTTTGAGAAATCCGAGCAGTGTTGCAGGAGTTTGGGGGCATGTTCACCGGGAAACCAAAGAGCACCCACCTGGTGCAGCACCAGGTGGATACAGGACCCAAAAGGCCTATCAGGCAGGCTCATTATAGGGTGCCTGACAGAGTCAAACAGACTCTGAGGGAAGAGGTACAGGAGACGTTGGAACTAGGAGTGATTCAGGAGTCCAACAGTCCCTGGGCCTCCCCAGTGGTACCGGTGCCAAAGAAGGATGGCAGCACCAGGTTCTGTGTGGATTACAGGAAATTAGTCACACAGAGGCAGATGCTTACCCCATGCCTAGGACAGATGAGGTGCTAGAGCAGCTGGGTGGGGCTAAGTATCTTAGAACCACTGATCTGACCAAGGGTTACTGGCAGGTACCTTTGACTCCCAGTGCTAGAGAGAAGTCAGCCTTTGTGACTCCTTTTGGCTTGTATGAGTTCACAAAGATGCCCTTTGGGATGAAGAATGCCCCAGAGACTTTCCAGAGGCTAGTAGATCATATCTTAGCAGGAGCAGGAGGGTTTGCCCTTGTTTACATGGATGATATTGCTATCTACAGCCATTCCTGGCAAGAGCACCTTCAGCATGTCAGGGAGGTGCTGGGCAGACTACAGAGGGCAGGGTTAACCATTAAGCTGATCAAATGTCAGGTGGGTATGGCAGAGGTCTCCTTCCTAGGACATAGAGTGGGGAGTGGTAAGATAAGGCCAGAACCTGCCAAAGTGGAAGCCATTCAGGCATGGCCTGCACCTGTTACCAAAAAGCAGGTGAGGACATTCTTAGGGACAGCAGGGTACTACAGAAAGCTCGTTCCCAATTATAGTACCATAGCTGCTCCCCTCACAGACCTGACAAGGAAGAACAGGCCAGATAAGGTAGTGTGGAACCCAGCATGTGAGCAGGCATTTCAGAAGCTGAAGGAAGCTTTGGAAGGACCCCCTGTGTTAGCCAGTTCAGACTATAGCAAAACATTTGCTGTGCAGGTGGATGCTCCAAAATATGGGGTGGGGGCTGTACTTAGCCAGATTTTTTCTGAGGGAGAAGAGCATACAGTGGTTTATCTCAGTCATAGGCTCCAACCCAGGGAGGAATGCTATGCAGTGGTAGAAATGGAATGTCTAGCCATATTGTGGGCACTACAAAAACTTGAAACCTTAGCTGCATGGAAGAAAATTCACTGTGATGACAGATCACAACCCTCTAACATGGTTAAACAGAGCCAGTCAACAAAATGCCAAGCTGCTAAGATGGAGCCTGGGGTTGCAAGCATATGATATGTCAGTGCAGCACTGCAGTGGGAGTAGCAATGCCAATGCAGATGGGCTCTCAAAACAGGGAATGGGGTGAGGTACACCCAGATAGACCTGACACTCTCAAGCGATGTTTCTCAAGGGGCACTTGAAAAACTTGCTTGAGTTCCCCAGGGGGAAGAGATGTGAAGATTGGAGGAAGATGGGCAAAGGCTGCCAGCCTAGTCAAATAGAATTTGATACATAATTCTATCAACTGTATAAATGTAAAATACAGGCTTGTGTTTTTAAATGAAAAAAAAAACGCTGTAAAATGTGAACTTCAAGATTGTTGCAACATTGCCATCTGCTGTAAGGAAAACCAAGCCAAGCTTTTCAAATGTGTCTTTTGAAGCTGAAAAGATCTCATGAATCTCTTTGATGTTTATAAGTCAACTCCAATGAGTCTGGATAAAGGTTTTAGGCCCATTGTTTTAAGGTTAAAGTTAAGGGCCAGAATTTACATGTGGATGGTGCTTTATTGCTCTGGTTTCAGCTAGAGTGTATATGTGAAATGCCTTTTATTGTTGTAGTCTCCTGAGCAGGTGTTAGTTTGCTAAATAATGCAGTTTGTGGCCTGGGAACTCCAAACCTAAGTGTCAAAATGATGTAATTTGTGAGGGCCTCAGCAGAGCTGTTGGTTAGTGTTTAAAAACTATTGTTCAGTGAGAGACTGGAGAGCATTTTGATCTTGGACATCTAACCCAGCACTGCTTGCTCTTTATGTATGTAAGTAAGATAATAGCATTGTGATTTCTCTTAGGAATAGTTAAACTTAGAAGAAAGTTAGACTAAGTATTTTTCTTTGAAATCAGATCTTCCCTACGATATTGTTTTAAGTTTCTGTGTGATCTCTGAACTTGTGTAGCATTGTACTGTAGTAGTTTGGTCTTGTGTTTTAATTATTTATTATTAAATATTTTAAAACCTTTACCTGTGGCTGGTTTATGTAGAGATAATTTAACCTCTAAAGTACATTACATATTTACAAATTTTACTGTCTAAGTCACTCCAAATTAAGCCTAGAATGAATAATCACATTACCAATTGGATAATAATATTGCACAGTAATAATTGGACACCCTTTTAAGGGCCATTTAGTAGCTGATATTATTAGCTGGGTGGTGGCAGGGATTACTATCATATGGTCTGGGTAATAGGGTTACAACTGGAGAACCTGTGCCAACCTTTGCCCAGGAGGGTCTGTGTGGTTGTATAACCTCTTCTCAAAGTGTGTGTGTGGTGTTTCAGCTACTTGGCAGGGACACAAAGCACTGGTTGGACAGAGAGGGTACTGGAGATTTTGGCTTGCCCAGCCAGGCTGAGACCTGGACCCTATAGCTGTACCAGTGGGGAGTCTTATTGGGGACCTGGTGAGCAAAGGAGCAATCAGCCCCAGACTGACTGTGATCTCTGTGTGCACTTAAGGGAAATTGTACTTTACTGTGTGTATTAGTTATCTTTTCCTCTTCTAGGAGACTAGCTCCCTGGTGTTAGTGGTGAGGATTGAGGCTCATTGATTGCTGGGCCAAGGCACAGGCATCACAACTACCATGGGAGTAAGGGGCAAAGTTCAGTAGGATGGCCGAGCGGTTACTTCCCTAGAGTGAATAATCAGTGTTCTGGGATGTCGGTGTATTGGTGTTGTTGGTCTTTTCATCTCAGTAAAACTGGTTTCAGATAAGTGGCATTTCATCCATCTAAAGTAGACCCTGTATATTACAGAGCTGCATCCCAGTGTCTTGATGGTGCAGACCTGCAGAAACTGGTGAATGTGAAAAATGTGACCATCTCCTGAACTGAGCTAAGGGAAATTATCAAGGCAGCTGAAAGTGTGTCTGATTTGCATTCACAATGGAGAATTGTAGTGACTTTAGATGCAAGCTGATCAGAAACTGAAGCAAGCACACCTCAGTGGTCTTTGTCTGATTCACTGTTGTCCAGCAGACACTCCTATGTGGCTGCACTTGCTGGTAACCAAAAGTTACCGAGAAAATGTTATGTTCATGATTCAAGGAAAAATGCACTGCTGTTGTCATTTTTCGATTAAATGACTTTGGAAAATTAAGCTACTTTGTTATACCCAAAAGATTCTTAGAACTGCATACCAAGGTACCATGGTCATGATGTAGTTTCCTGTGGATGGGTATTAATAAAAAATGGAATGGTCATATGATTTCAAGCTGCTAGCATTACAGAACTAATGTTAAAATCTGCTTCGTTTTGTTTTGGTGACCTAGTGATTTCTTTATTCAAGGTATGAGATGGGGTTGAGTTTTGAACCAGGGTTTCTATGGCATTATTTGAATTAGATAAGAAAAATTACTCTTTTTTTTTGCAATTGCCTGATATTTATACAGTTTAATGGGTCATAGGAACTATCCCTTATTATGATCAGTCAAACAACTGCTACAGTTCTGAGGAACCATGCCAGCTGATAAAAAACTCGTAAATAAAGCACAGTAGGGCATAATGGTGATGAAGTGAAAAGGGACATGCTAAAAAAACTGTGTACCACTCTGTACTAAATGGACATAAATTAAGTATTTAATAAAAGATTGTTTACAGAATGAGATTGAAACAGGGATTGTTATTGTTCATGAGAGTGCTTTTCTTCCATGTATTTCTGATACCACTGATTTGTATTTACAAGTACCCCAGAATGCAACCCAAGAACATTATGTAGGTGACTTTAGGAGATAGCTGCATGATGGTGAGTTAGAACATGCATCTGGTAAGCATATATGTTTTCTAATTCTTCAAGAGATAGAATTGTAAAATGTAATGAATTAGATATAATATGGAGAGATGCATTCAGTGATATCATACTTATGGCTAACAGATTCAACATACTGGAAAATGAAGGGGAGACTCAGGGGTACCTTTCTGCACATAGAAGGGACTGGCAAAAGTTCAAAGTGGAGGAATGTTGAACATGCTAAACATGTTGAGAAAAAACAAAAGCAGTTCCACTTAGTGTTATGCGTTTAACTTTTGTAAATAACTTACAGAATTGCGCCACATTTGGTTTGTAAGCAAAGGTGCATGTCTCTTTCTTACATGATGCTAGTTAAAGTCAAAATGGATAGGTTTCCTTTTGGACTAGATACATTATCAAGAGTGGTGATTCTGATTAAGACTTGGGTAGATTTATGTGTTGCCAGTTCTATGGTATGGTATAGAATCATAGGATCATAGGAGGTTACAAGGATAATGGTCCAAGGGCCCTTAGAAGCTTAGCCAAGTACAACCCCTGTCCCCAAGAATATCAAGGTATTAAGCAGAACTACATCAGCAACTACTACCCCTGTCCAAGAGGGACACAGGTGAAACTCCTGGAGTGAATTTGCAGTTTCCTATCCAATCATCCAAATTATGCATAAATAGGGTGAGTGAGGGGCTCTGCTTCACCTGAATTGGAAGTTTGTTCCAGAAGAGAGGTAACCTCTGTGAAACATATCTGTCTCTCTAGCAAGTCCTGTTGATGTCACATACTAGGCTTAGTTCCCTAGAGCGAGTGCATCTTATACCATTTGATTTACAAATGTGCAATATTTCCAATAGAGCAGGATCTGAGAAAGCTTTATTCACAAGGCAAAGGTTGCCTCTGAGTAGCCTACAAGACACAGAGTATAGTGACAGTGGTTTCAGTCCGTTAACATATGACATATGCTGAATACTCCGAATTTTGTTTGTAAGAAACCTCTGAGGTATTTCCATTTGCTGCAGGTGCCTGGTAAGGTACATACCAAAGGTGGCATTGTACTCTATTATTGGCCTGATGAATGAGGAGTACTGGAGGATATAACCTTTTTTGTTTTGGATGCTAAAATGACCTATGGTAATTGTCCTAGGGCATAATTTGATTTGTGATTGTAATTATAAGGGAGAATTTGTGCAGTTTATTTTTAGATATTTCCACAAGAGATAGTAATTGAAAGGTAGTGTTTTGTGATTTACAGCTATATCTGTTGGTTAAGACCATCATTCATTAAAGAATACAAGAAAGGCAAAGTGGGTAGCAACATAAGGAAGGCTGAGGGCATTTTGTTCTAAAGTAATTTGAAAGTCATTAAAGATATACAGAACACTTACAGGGGAGATTACTGCAAAAATAGATTTCACTGTTTGCAGAATGATAGAAGGAGGTATTACAGGTTCCGGTCATGTTTGCAAGATTTAATAATATCAGCTCTAAGGAGAAGGAAGGTAGGTAAGGGGATAGAATGGATTGATGTAGACTTAATAAATAGGGAAGATAACATGTTATTTTGATAGCTTACAAATGGATTATCATGGATTAAGGGACCTCTATAATACCTGGGTGGATTGGTGGGAAGCTTTCAAACTAGTATGTAAAATGGGAATATGCTTGTTGGAGAAGAAGTAAAGGATATGAGCAGAAGGTGGAGTATGTGAGTATCAATGAAGAACTGAAGGGATGTATGCCAAGTAAAAAAATTCTAGAAGAGAAGAAGAAAGGGACAGGAGCAGGAGGCAAAATATGTGAGTATGACTGAATAAATGTAGGGACATATGTTAAGTAAAAATTTTGGAAATATTACAGATAGTGCAGTTGTGTAAAATCTTACCATAAGGGTAGATGTCCTTCTCTTCACTGTTACAGTATTCATTACAATAGTATTCATTACAATAGGGATCCCCTGCCAAGGGAGTCCCAATATCCAGCCAGTATACCAAAGCCTTTAGGTTGCTCTAGGGTAAACCGTATGTCACAAGTATGCTCCTTGAGTAGAGTAGGGCATAATGGTGATGTCCAGACATACCATCTTCAGAAATATGAGCCCCAGTAGGAACACCCATCTTGCAGAAGCAAGGCTAACAAATGTACAGTTTTCCAAGAGCAATGTTGCAAGCAAGCTGAAGCAGCAGGCTCAAAAGGACCCTAGGTCAATTTTTCCAAAATAAAATTAAGATCCCAGGGAGGAGGAACAGGCTTCCTGGGAGGCCTAATATGTAGGACACCTTTAAGAAATTGTATGGCTTCAAACCTAGAAGTTAAAGAGGTGAGAAAGGAAGACAGGCAGAGACAGTTTATAAGTGGGCCTTAAGAGAAGAATAAGCCAACACAGTATTGAGCAGTTCACACAGACAAAAAGAACCAAAGGAACATCCATAGAAAGTGGATCCAGGTTACGAAAGACATCAAACAGAAAACCTCTTCCATTTGGATAAGTAGGATTTCCTGGTATTGGGTTTCCAGGCCTCTTACATTGAGATCCTGAGACACTATATAAGCTCAAGGAAGCAAAAGAGAGAACAAAGTCTGAAGGGCAGCATTCAAAAAGAGGAAACCTACAGAAATGTATTTAAATGAGAGAAGTCTAAAATTGGTCTCCAAGTACCCTCTTTCCTGGGTATGAGGAACATTCTGGAGTAAATCCCTGTCCCACTTTGGGAAACTGGAGCTTCATGAGTAAAACTTTGAGTCAAGAGATCCTGAAGCATGCCTGGAAAGAAGGACAGCTGTTCCAGAGGGGGCTGAGGAATTCCCATAAAAGGGAAGAGATTTCCAGACCATGAAATACCCTTGGCGGATAATGGACAGAACCCAGGAGTCCTGAGTAATCTTTAATCAAACAGAGAGTGATAGAGAAAGGCAAATAGAAAGAGGAATGTAGTTGGGATGAAAAGGATAGTCAGACAGCTCCTGGTCTATCAGGAAAAGGAGACCTCTGGGGCACAGAAGTCTGAGTCGCTTTAGCAAGAGGAGCCTGCTTCCCATCTTTCTTGCCCTTTGTAGGAGAGGGAGATTGCCTATGAACAAAGGCTGGCTTATTGGGGTAATTTCTCTGAAACTTAGGTACAGGAGAAAAAAATAAACATTAAGTTCCTGTAAGGCCTTGCCCTTATCCTGAAGAGACTTAAACAAAGCAGCAGCAACAGCAGCAGCTTTGCCAAGCACTAAGTGTTTATTATTCAGAGGAGCATTATCAGCAAAGGTTGAAGCCAAAGCCAAGAATACCTCCTCATAACTGATCCAAAAGCAGCAGCCCTAGGTGAAGCTTCTGCTGCATCATAACTACACTTGATGGAATGACGATCACCTGAGAGGAAGTCCTTAACAGGGAAAGAGCAGAAGTTTTACCTTCAGAGTCTGGAAGATCAGAAATTAACTGACACGCCTGAGAAAGAAGAATAAACATGTACATGGACATATGGGTCAGATAATTGCCAGCCTTAAAAGTTAAAGTAGAAGAGGTATAAACTTTTTTCCTTAACCTTTTCATGGTTCTGCTATCTTTATCAGAAGGCAGTAATTTAGGAGATGGTAGCAACTGAGATGGCTTGTCAGAAGCCACAGACACCACCAAGGGGTCAGCAGAAGGGTACTTGTAAAGAAATTTACAGTCCTCAGGCACCCTATAAAACCTACCAGGTAGAAGCATTAGAAAAGGCTAAAATAGGACGGACATCAGAAGGTCTAGGAGAATCCATCTGCAGGCCCTCATAATACCTTGATGTCCTTACATTCACAGCTGCAGTATTCCTTACAAATGGGGATTCCCTGCCATGAATCCCACTATCCGGCCAGTTTACCAAAGTCTACTATTGCTTTAAGGTATGCTGAATGTCACTTGTACAGTCTTTGTGTGGGGTAGGGCATAAAGGTATTGTTCAGGTGTACTATCCTCAGAACCTTTTTGCCACTAGTCCAAATGCTGTTTTAACCATCGGTCTGTTACCTCTGTCCATTTTTTTCTTGTGTTTCTGTTTGTTGGCTTTCCTGTGCTTACTTCTGTTTGTTGGAGTCCTCACAGTTGCAGATAAGTACCTGGTTGGGTTTTTGGTTAATTTTTCTGTTTGTTTTTTGCTATTGGGGTTAATGTCATCCAGGAAGGGTAAATGCCATTGTGGGAGAGTGATTCCCCATAAAGACTGCCATGATAAGTGTCTTTTTTGCCTAGGTGCTGGTCATGACCCTGCGTCTTGTTCAGTTTTTCAGACATTTGCCCCCAAAACTCTTCGTAGTAGGCTTTCTTCCCTTTCCTTGTATCTTGAACACCAGCATCTTAAGTTTCTTGCTGCAGATACCATGGATGGAACTTCCTGCCCCAAGGGTCACCCATCAGGGAAGAACAAGGTGAATAAGGTAAGACAGCAGCAGTATGAGGATAAAGCACCTCTGAAGAGACAAATCCAAGATGTAGCAGAAAACAAACTCATGAGGTGGCACCAAGGTAAAAGGCAGGTGCACTTTATTGGAGTGAAAACAACAGAAGTAAGTGCTTTCACGTTCAACAACAGGAACGATTCATCAGACAGGTCCTTCACTCACTTCCATCAATGGATGCTTCACAGGAATGTGTTTTTGGACATTGTTCACCAGTGGGGTACTCCTCAAGTATATCTCTTTGCCTCCGATCTGAACAGACAACTTCCTCTGTTTTGTGTTAGAGTCCTAGGTCCTCTGATATGGAAGGTTTATGCCCTCTCCTTTTCTTGGAAGGAGATGTTTCTTTATGCATTCCCTCCCCTTCCTCTCATTCCGAGAGTCCTGTTCAAGATTCAACAGGATGCTCCCAAAATTTTGTTGGTGACTTCCTTTTAGCCACAACAGCACTGGTTTCTCTACTTCTGCATCTAGCCAGGGGCAATCATCACAAGTTAACCCACAGGGTGGCTCTCTTCACACCACACAAGACAAGGGATCTCTCATCCATCTCCACTTGTCCACGCTTCAACTGACATTGTGGGTGATAGGGTTTTGATTCTTCATAGACACCTTTTTCCTGAGGATGTGCTGCAGGTCCTGCAGAAGGACAGCAAACCTATTACTAGGAAATTCTACTTTTCTAAATGGAAGAGGTTTTCTATTTGGTGTCTTTCTCATGACCTGGACCCACTTTCTGTGGATGCTCTTTTGGTTTTCTCTTATTTATGTGAGTTGCTCAATGCTGGTTTAGTCTACTCATATATTAAGGCCCACTTATCTGCTCTTTCTGCTTGTCTGCCATTAACTCACCCGTTAGCTTCTAGATTTGAGGCTAAGCAATTTCTTAAAGGCATCCTTAATATTAGACCTCCCAGGAAGCTGTTCCTCTTCCCTGGGATCTTAACTTCGTTCTGAAAAAATTAACTCAGGCTCCTTTTGAGCCTGCTGTTTCAGCTTCCTTGCAACATTGTTCTTGGAAGACAGTTCCTTTGTTAGCTCTTACTTCTGCCAGATGGGTGTCTGAGTTGCAAGCCCTTATAGCTTGTCCACCTTTTTTGATATTTCATGAGGACAGGGTGTCCTTGCATACTAATCCTTCTTTCATGCCCAAGATGGTTAATGAGTTGTCAATCAGTCTATACATTTACCTGATTTTTTCCCCTCTCCACAATCTGACAGCGAGAGTGTGCTGCATACCTTAGATGTGCATAGATGGATCAGATTTTATTTGGATGAAACTAAAGCTATCAGAAAATCTTACCAGTTATTTGTTTCATTTTATCCTAGGTCTTTAGGTTTGGCTGTTTCCAAGCAAACTATTTCCACTTGGATTTCTGTGGCAATTTCATTTTGTTACACTTTTCATGATGAGAGCCTTCCTTCTTCTATAAAGGCTCATTCCACTAGAGCTGTGGCTTCTTCTGGTGCTTTTTTCAAAGGCTTAGACACTAATTCTATTCTTGAAGCTGCCACCTGGACTTCTGTGCACACCTTTACCAAACATTACCAGTTGGATGGTATCTCCAGAGCTAGAGCTGGTTTTGCTGCTGCCATTCTTCATGGCTTCTTGGAGGCTCTGCTGCTTCCTCCTCCCAGGTTTCTTCTTGACCTTTTGCCTCTCCCATTAGTATGAAATACTGCAGCTGTGAATGTAAGGACATAGTACAGTTGTGTAAAATCTTACCATAATGGCAGATGTCCTTGCCTTCACTGCTGCAGTATTCACTCCCTCCCTCCATCCCCCCTTGTCTTTTTTCCTTCCTAGATGTGCAGGTTCTCCTTGGTTTTCCTTGGACTGCTGTTCCTACTGGGGCAATAAGTTCTGAGGATGGTATGCCTGAACGTCACCTTTATGCTCTACCCCACGCAAGGAGTGTGCAGGTCACATTCAGTGTACCTTAAATAAATGGCAGACTTTGGTAAACTGACCAGACGGTGGGCTTCACAGCAGAGAATCCCCATTTGTAAGGAATACTGCAGTGGTGAAGGCAAGGACATCTACTGTTATGGTAAGATTTTACACAATTGTACTTTCTGTACTTCTGAAACCTGACCACAATCCCATTTAAAAAACTCCATCATTCTAGAGATTGTGTCCCCAAAACAAAATTTCCTCAAAAGGAGTATCAGGACAAGTAGATTCCTCTTCCTCAGACCCATAAACTAAAGGATAAGAACTCTGAGGAGTAAGCAAGGAATTCCTCATCTGAATCTGCCTCCTCCTCAGAAGAATCCTATTCCCTGGGTCTTTTAAAGGGAGTAGAGAACCAAGGAGGAGCTGGAGCAGAAACTTCCTGATGAAGTATTAAAGCCATCAAAGCATTAAACAACCCCTGAGTGAAATTCTGTCATTCACTCTGTGGGTCCTTAGGAGCTGGAGTAATAGGTTTAGTCTTCTGATTTTTCTTTAAGGGAACGTCTGCCTTATGAAATGTAGAAGGCTCTGATACAGGATAGCATTCAATAATTGTAATAGGGACTTCTCTGACCAAAATTTGAGGAACACCCCTAGACCCCAAAGAAATAATCAGTCACGGTTCCCCCTGAACGTCTGATGCAGATGTCTGTAAGGATTCCATGGACATGCCTAAGGTCAAATCCCTGCTAGCCTCCAAACCAATCATGGCCGAAGAATCTAACAGTGGAACCAGGCAAACTTCTGGGCTTTCACTCACCTTGGGAGAGACATCCAGCAGAGACTGAACAGCAGAAGAATGTGGCCTAGGTTTCTTGGTCTCCTTCTTCATGGATGACTGCCCCTTGGATCAGGAAGTTTCTTCCATTGTGTTTTTAGCTAAGGGCTTAAGTCATTCATTCTCCAGGTACAAAGCCAAAGAAGAAAGCCTACTAGGAGAGCCTTGGGAAGAAAGGCCTGACAGACTGAACTGGATGTATGATCGTAGGAAACACTAAGACAAAACAAACACTGCTCATGATGGTCTTTATGGGGAATCTGTCTCCCACACTGTCATTTACCCTTCTTGGATAGCATGAAACCCCACAAGCATCAAAAAATAAAAAGAAAGATAAGATGTAATAAACCACAATGGGGCACTTATCTGCAGCGATTTGGTGAACCAGCAAGAGAATGGTTATTCAGACTGACAATCAAGAGATGGCGTTCAAATGGGTGACAAAGAAGTTCTGAGGTTGGAACGTCTGAATGTCCCTTTTATGCCCTACATTACAAGAGAAGCATATGTGTGACATACGGCCTACCTTAAAGCAACCTAAAGGCTTTGGTATACTGGCCAGATATTGGGCTGCCCTAGGCAGGGGATCCCTGTTGTAGTGAATACTATTGCAATGAATACTGCAACAGTGAAATGGAAGCACATCAAAAAGGGATTTACATGCACAAATGAAAAATAAACTGACAGTGGCTGATAAAATAATTCTCCAATATGGGGAAGGTAGGAAGAAAAGACTCTGTAATTGGCAGTCAATTTGCAGAAAGAGAGCTGCTCATGGACAAGCTAATGATGAAAACTCGTCGGCTAGCCATTTGCAGGCTAAGATAGAAAGTGTATGGTATTTTTAGAGAAACTACATGGAGGAGATGAGGTTTCTATAAATAGAAATTAGGGAAAAAGAAGTTGGGGAATAGGTTCATAGGTAAATACTAAGCTATCAATTTGCAGACTATTATAAGCCTAGCCAATAACCTGAATCCAGAATCAAACCTTGTCCCTTCTTTTTGTGAAGCAAAAACTTTAACTATTATGACAACCCCTCCTGCTGTTACCTTGTAAAACAGTTTAGCTGTTTATAGATGTTATGTAGAGTTGTCTAATGCAGGTACTTGCTCTCAGTCTCTGATGTTAAGAAATTAGCAGTTTAGTCCACATGCACACACCCCATATTGTTTAACCTCCTCTGCATACCTTAGCCCATTCTCATGTTAGCAACAGTCACAAAAGTTCAATATGTTCTTATAGTGAAGTCACAATTCCTAGCACGAAAGAATCATTCTTTATGGATCCTTCAAATACACTGCAGGGAATAACTCAACTGTCAGGTTTAGGTTTTAGGTATTTCACACCACTGATATGTCGTGACATTATGATTCTCTGCATTTTGGCAGTCTCAATGTATCTTGCCTACCCAGTCAATTGGAGTTCTCATTTAGGAGCAATACCCCACAAAAGCATCGGATGTTCCTAAATAAACTTTACCTTTGCTATCTCTCAGTTGTTGTGTTATCAAATGGGCCCATCTTAAAACAATAGAAAAAGGAAAACAAGACAGAGTCACCATAAATGCATCTTCTAGGTTACAAACAGTCTGATTATGTAGCCTTCCATTTTATTCCTCCATCTCCTCATCTTGTATTTGGTCTCTTTCCTGCTCAATAGTTTTCTCATATATACTGTCCTGGATCCTTTTAGGATTCCTAATCATCTCCTTCTGCTATTCTTACATTTTTTCAGTTTAAAAAGCAGAAAAGATTTTACTAGCCATCTCTCATGCTGTCACCATCAATCTTTCTCTCTCACAGTCTTGTCACTTTTCTTGTCCATTTGCTGTGAGGATCCTTCCCGGAATTGCTGGTAGTTTTGCGTTCTGTCAGAGCTTCTTGTGCTTCAATGAAGGATATTGCACCCACCAGGAGAAACACTTTAAAGACAGATGGATACATTAATTTAAATGTCAGCCCTATAGTCTTACATAACTTGAAGCACAGGACAAACGTGTCTCTCCTCAGTTTCATAGCTAGAGAGTAGTCTTGGTCAATGAAAATCCAGTTGTCCCTTATCTTAATTATTTTCCCTTTCTTCCAAAGACTGCCTAAGATGTCCTCCTTAAGCTTAAATGTTTGCAGTTTAACTACAAACTGGAGTGGGAAGTGGGGCAATGCACTAGCATTATGAAAGATTCTGAGGGCTCATTCAAACTGGAGAATTGGTCTGCAGTCAATATCCTTCATTTCAATTATCTTTTCCTTCATTTCATCCAAGATTGCTTCCATTTCTAGTAAACAACCCATGGATTCACTCTCCCTGATCTTCATGTCATGTATCTCATCTGAGTGAGAAGAAAGAATTGATTATATTTCCTCCAGTCTGGATTCTTTTTCACATATGTACTCCTGAGGAGTTTCTTAATTAATTAATTAATGACCTCCTGGAACATTTTATCTATTTTATCTGATAAATCTACCATATCCTTGATGTCGAGGTCAGAAGGCTCCTTTGTAGGTGGTTGCTTGCCCAGCATGTCCTCGTACTTCCCCTTAACCTGAGAATATCCTGCTTCTTGAAAGTTTTACCCTTCCTTTAGACCAGGAAACCTTTAGACAATGCCTTTTCTTTTGACTCACTGTATATCCCAAATTTAACTATTTACAAGTCCAATTAGAACTGGAGGGAGGAAAGTCGGCTACCAATCATCTCTGTGCCATATCGGAGATCCCAGCTTTAAGTGGGTTTTGAAACTGATACTTATTCATGGTTAGTGTTACTTGATAGTCAACCAGTTCACTTTCTGAGTCTCTTTGAAGTTGTATCAAAGTGATTTGGTCCCTAACAAATATTGACAGTCCACCACAGTTGGCATCGGTTCTGATGCCATGGTAGGTGCAAAACCCAGGTGTGGAGTGATTACTTTCTGAACATTTAAACAAACTGTCAGTAGTTACACACAAATGCAGACTTTCCAAATTTAGAATAGTCCTAGCAACTGACCACTGAGGTCAGGAATGGTATCTCAGATAAGTGGGTTAGTCTGTAAAATAGAAAACTAACATATTTTCTTGAAATATTCTGCATATATTCTGCATAACTGTCATATGTCAGTAGCTATAATAATAACTTAAATGAGAAGGTGTTTAAAATGGAACTCCATGGGGTCAAATGAAAGATTATATAATGCTGCAAAAGTCGTTACTAATATCTTGTCTGCCTTGTTCCAGTGTGAAGATATTTATACTTATTTAGATTTGGGGGACTCCAACCATCCAGAATTAAGGGACACTGTCCAGAAAACAGAGTCTGCCTTTTCTGGACAGCATATTGTCTGGAAAAAATAAAATCAATTGTGGTGCACCTCGACTGCAACAACTGGTCACTGGTCATGGCCAGAGATTAATTTTCTTTTAATTAAAAAAAAAAAAAATTTATGGCATTTTCTTTAAGAACACCCTTTGCTTCCAGTGACACAGATGAAAATAGGTCGCAAACACCTGCTACATCTATGTGACCGATTGTTTATGTCTTTGTCTTCCAAGCACAGAATTTGAATTCCAGAAGATGTTGGGACTGTGCAGCGGACCACGAATGGACAAGTGAGAGGTAGGTGTGTGTGTGTGTGTGTGTGTGTGTGTGTGTGTGTGTGTGTGTGTGTGTGTGTGTGTGTGTGTGTGTGTGTGTGTGTGTGTGTGTAAGTGGAAGGGAGGTGTGTGTGTCTGTATGTGTGTGTGTGTATGTGTGCGTGTGTGTGTGCATGTGTGTGTGTGTGTGTGTGTGTGTGTGTGTGTGTGTGTGTGTGTGTGTGTGTGTGTGTGTGTGCATCCTTTAGAAAAATGCATACTAACACAAGTTCTGTTATTCTAGAAATGTTTCTAAGTTCATGAGACCATTATTTATAACATGCCCCTATTTATTTTAGGCTTTGTCCAGATTTCGTGCACTAAGAGGTTGAGGTGTGTGTGTGTGTGTGTGTGTGTGTGTGTGTGTGTGTGTGTGTGTGTGTGTGTGTGTGTGTGTGCGTGAGAGAGAGAGTAAAACACCCTAGTTAGGATTAGCAGATGGTTAGTCATTTGCTTAAGCTCAAGCCCTGTACCTTAGCTACAGGAAACAAGAGCCTGAATCATCTATCCCAACTACCAAATTGCATTTTTCATATAACTAAGTTCCAGGTGCATTTTTCAAAGAATTTAGTCTCAAGTACATTTTCAAGGAATTGTAAGCTTCAAGGTAAGAGCAGTTTACTGCTGCTCATGCTAAGTCTGTTTTACAATGTGCAACTGTTTTGTTTAGCAAATGACATCATTGTTGTGGTACTGTACAAAGTTTTAAAGCAAAGTTAGTAGCACAACAGGTAGCATATTTGTGGCTTAAAGCAGACGGCTGTGGGTTCTACTCCCACAGCATGTAGACGGATTACTGATAGTGTGTTGTATTTTAAGGGGGTGAGGTGTTGCAGTCCTGAGTATGTTCTCCTTTGGAAGAGATGCCTAGTAACTATGAACCTCTTTTCAGTTTGCAATGCATTCTCTATTGCGGTATTACCAGCTTACTATTTTTTTAATGTAATATAGGCAATTTATTCTTCAAGGGCAGCAGGCTCTGAATTTGTAGATGTGACACTGAAATTTAAAGTTGTCTGCTAGCAGCATCCCTTTTATTAGTTACAGATCTCTTTAATGTGGAATTATTCAGATGACTTTTACTTCTCCAGAAATTGTGCATATTGACTGATTTTGGTGGATTGTAATGACAGAAGTTTGAGCGGCCTTTTCTGGTTGAATTGTTCTGAATTGGGCAGTTTTGTCATTATTGGTTCATATGTTTTGTTTCATTGCTTACTGGAAAAATGGTCAAAACTATAAATTTAAAACATGCTCTAACAAGTGCTGCTGTATTATACAAGGGATATAATTTAATTATTATATATTTTACCTTAATACAATCAGGAAGGTGAATCACAGAACTTCTGCATGGTCCTAAAAATGTGTGCAATGGGTCTATGATTTGAAAACAGCCCAAAGGTAAATTTAATCCACCACTGGCTAGATGCGTTTTCTTTTAATGCGGGTTTCAATGTTGCTTCAGTGAATGTGAGTTTCAAAGGCAGAGAAGTTTTAATGCTAAGTCTGTTTTCATTGTGAGATTGTATTGCTTTGTTTAGTAAATGCCTATCAGTGTTTGTGCTATAAATTTGAAATAAAAGTTTTAAATTAAATCCAAATATCTGTAATCATTGTAGAAGTAAAACAGAAAACAGCATGCACACTGAACGTTTTGAACAGTGTTCATGGCAACTGGAGAGAAATGGAAAAATAGGCAAGTAATGGGACACTGGGCTGCATATGTGTGTGTGTGTGTGGGGGGGGGGTCCAAAATAACATGCATTTTGTTTTCACGTACATGCCCAGAATGTTTGGCATAAAAAGTTGGCAACTCTATGTTTATGGCAACTGGGGAGAAATGCAGAAATAGGCAAGTAGTGGGACACTGGAATGGCTGCTTGGGAGGGGGGTGGTGGTACCAAAATTACATGGTTTTTGCTTTAATGTATGGCATTTTTGACATAAAAAGTAGGCAACCCTATTTGTGAGAGAAGTGTAGTATGAGTCTTATGTAATTCCTGTTGCTAATAGATGGTTAGGTAGGCTGATCAGGATGAATGGGGTGAGGCAGGGGCATTCTTTAAGTCCTGTGCTATTAGTTTGGTAATTAATGCAGTGATAGGGAAAGTGAAACAGGAGAGCAGGGATGAAGTGGATATTTGAGCAAGGAGCTATTGTTCTAGTTATTTACAGCTATATGGATGACATTTTATGCGAAAAACAAAATTTCCCTACATAAACCCAGATAGCTCATTTTAATAGACCTTGTCCTCAGATGGCCAGAAAACTGCCTTACATTAAAAGCAGTTGATGTACTAAATGATATATGTATGTCTTGATGTTATAAATTCAATGCTGATGTACCACTGGGATCCATGCTGGGAATTTCTCTAGTCTCACTTCTTAAAAATTACATTCTGCCAACAATTCCCCTCACTTCAATGCAGTAACCCTTTATGCTGACAATATTCTACTTCTTTAATCTTTCCCAACTTACACTAACACAAGAAAACAACCTTTGATGGACTTCATGGCTGCCTTTTTTAATTTTTAATTTTTTTTAACAATCTCATACTAAACATTGCCAAAGTTGTCAGTATGCTTGTTGGGATTTACCACTGAAAAACTGAAAAGTAGCTTCACCATAAACATAAAAGACTCATTCAATAATAGAATTACTCAAGTTCAGACCTATCCTTTCTTTTAGTCAACATATTGATTGCATAACTGACACAATCACGTGCCAACTTAAAGCAGACAATATGATCACAAACAATTTAATCTACTTTCCCATTTGGCACATAATGCTCACCTAGTAAAACCCTGTGTTGGGTAAATACATTTCATCCCATCTAATTTTTCACCTTCCACAGAACTTCCTTTCCTACCCATTCACGCCTATCTCTGATCAAAATCCTTACCCCCCCCACCTACTCTATCATAATTTTTCCACGTAAATACTTTTCTCTGTATTTTCCCATCTCGCTGCTTTTAACTCCTACAAAAATGCAACCCCTATATCCTCCCTATGCAACTTGGCCAATACCCTTTAAACATTTATTGCTAAATTAATCCCCCCACATTCCATTCAGCAAATGTATATTCTTCAGAAAACCTCACCCACTCCCCCTGCCTCTATGGTTCTCCCTAGTGCTACTCTGGAGTTGGGCTGAAGAGACCCCGGTTGGAAAATGAAGGTCAACCTACATTCACTGCCCCATCAATGGAAACCACAGGGATCCTGCAGCTATCCCACCATGATGGGACACTATTTCATGTCTCACCTGGGAACAGTTTCTTTCCTCTAACTCCCCACTTAATCCTCCCTAAACACAGTTCCTCCCCATAACTATTTCCTCTGTCGTCTTCTGTACACACCCCAGCTCTTGCTTTTCAATTACATGCTACCCTACCAGAACATTGTCCAACACCAACTATACCCTAATCACAAGAATTTCTCAATGCAATAACAAATTCCTCTCAGCTAGACTCTGGTATCTCTCAGTCTAGTCAGCATCCAATAGAAACATAACCCATGCAGCCTGACACAGCAGATAATATACTAAGGCAATCACTTCTAGCATAAGACAATAAGCAGACACATGATTTTTTCCTCCAAGCACCAGTACACATACTAATAATTTACATGCACTGTTTTAAAACATAATGCAATTAAACTATATATAAATATATTGTTCCTGGTACCAGCTCAACTTGCCTACAAGAAACAAAGAAACAATCTATTCTACAAGTAATCTACTACAAAACCGACTATGCATTTACCAAAAACAAAAACTGTCACATTTTTGAACAAAGCTGAACACATCTGACATAACATCCCCTCCAACACACATTCCTAATACAGCTCTATCCTTACACTCAAAAAGGAAAAAAATGGAAACTTCAGTGACTCACAGCTCTAGAAGCTTGTGTACGTACATATGAGTCGATATGTCCACAGGGGGAGCATGCATATACCTCATATATTTAATGGTATAGTGAAAGCCCAGCTTACTAGGGTAAGTAGGCTAAACACTAATGATATTAAGTGTCAGGAACAGATGAAGGAGATGGCTACAGAATTTTATGAGAGAGGTTATGCTATGACAACTGTAGAAAGGATATCCAAAGAAGTTTTTAACAACATAACTAACTTGACAAGACCTATATTTCATGTAGGACAAACTCATAATATATCTACACGTGAACAAGTTGATAAAATTAGATATATAACAACTTATAACATTAGAACTAGTGAAGTGAAGAAAATAATTAATAAAAACTGGAGTATTTTGATGGCCATGCCAGAATTACAACAGATCTTGGATGATAGACCAAGTTTTACATATAGAAAATGTAACAATCTGAAAAGGAGATTATGCTATATGGATTTTAAATCTATTAATAATAACTATATTGTTAATGAAACTGGTACTTTTCCATGTTTTAACTGCAGTTGTTGTAAAGGCATCTTTCTCAATAGTAATATGTTTAGCCATCCAGTAACAAAGAAAGATTTGTTAAGCCACATGTAACATAATGCATGTGGTGTACCCTGCAACTTGTGTTTAATGCTCCTGTTTCTATATGGGAAAAAGTACTCATAAATTAAAAAAGCGAATAACTGAGCATAAGTCAGATATACACAGGAGAGTTCAGTCAAACTCCCTAAGTAAACATATTTTAGACACTAGTCCTGATCATCAGTTTAGATTTAGGCTAGCTGAGGTCATTTTAAGCAGATTAGGGGTGGGGATATTAATAACGTTTTAGAACATAAAGAAAATAGTTGGATTATAAGACTACAGGCAGATGTACAACCAGGGCTGAATAGTGCTGTTAGCATTAAGCCTGTTCTGCTTTATAATAATGCAATTATGCATTCTTGATGATGTTATTTCTATTGAAAATTATGTTGAATTTGAATTAAATGTTTTAATATTTTTTATATATTTGTTTAGAATATGTACTTTTAAATGTTCTTTGTATTATAATTACTTTATTAATTGAGTTTTGTAAGTGGCTGGCTGTGATCACACCATTTTCATTTATATTTTTAAACAGAATGGCTAATTACATTGTATTATAGTAGCACAGAGGAAGGGTGTTTATCTGAAAGCTTTGCAATAAACTTCATTTTTTGTCATTCTTGAAGTTAGATTTGTTGTTCTGAGTGATACAAACTGCCTCCATGTCCATATCCATGTGTAGGATTACTATAGTCACAAGCAATGCCCACACTGACAGTGTTGTCTGAGGTTGGGATGTTGTACATACAGGGGATGTGTAGCAAACACTCACAGGGTACACAGTCCTCACCTTCATCTAGAAGTGTACAGCACTCCACTTCCCCGTGCCATGGGTAGCAAGACATCCAGCCTTCACAGGCTAGACATCTTACCAGTAACCCTCACCCAGGTCACAGTCCCATTGTCTCATACCATCACTACTAGGCGGTACACCAAGACCAAGTGAAACAAGATATTGGACTGCCCTCAGGTCATGATCACATAATGGCATCCTAACCCCAGTATGGAGGAAAATTGTCTCTGACAGAGTATTTGTTACCTTGAGACCCCAGTCTCGACTTCTTGTAATATGCTCCTAACACCCAGTGTGTGTGAGTGTGGGATGACAGGCATGTGTCAGTTTGTACCAAGACACCTGTGTATTTGATGACAACTATGACCTCTACCCTCTCCATCTCTGACAAATAAGGTGTCCCAATTCTGCATTGACTAGCACAGCCTGATATTGGCATTGTATGCATCATGTTGGTTCTGTGTGACACTGCACTGTCATTGTGTGCTCTTCAAGAACTACAGCACTGAACAGATGCCACCACTCCCCCTGCACTTCCAGCTACTGTGTCTGATGCTGCCTAGGGGGTTATAGGATTACTTCTTACTGCTGCTCTAACTCATGCTCATTAAATGGCAGTGTTGATGCACCTCCCCTGCTGGCGGTATGTGTGTGTGTGTGTGTGTGTGTGTGTGTGTGTGTGCGCGCGTGCGTGCGTGTGTGTGTGTGTGTGTGTGTGTGTGTGTGTGTGTGTGTGTGTGTGTGTGTTTTGACCATGACAGTCCATAGGACCATCTACCTTAGTGTTTGCAAGAAGTGTAGTCTAAATAAAGGAATGCAATGTATTTTGTTAAGCAGTACCCAAGGACATTTCTTGGCAAGTTTGACATTCTTACATTTCACAGTTTTGAAGTATCTTAGCTCTCAAAGCTTGCTTATTGGATGCCATGAAGATATGAAGCAACAGACATGTAACATGCTAGGGACATCCTGCATGCTGTAGGAGGATCATATTGGAGTTATCCATCCTTCTCAACCTGTAGATCTCAAAAATTTTATAGAAAGGCTCTTGAAAAGTCAAGATATGTGGCCAAGAAATCAGTACACTTAATTAGCATAACATTTGCATACTGTATAGCTTACAACTCCTTCCACTTCCAATAGGATTGCATTGGATACTATTCAAAAATAAATGTAAAGCACTGACAGTAACAAAATAACACAAATAGTTAGACATATTATCATGTCTTTATGGTGAGATAAGAATACTGCGGAAAAGTCTTCCTTGTGTGTTTTAATATGTATGTGTCTTTCATTTATATAAAGTGCATGCATTACTTTTAAAACAACTAATATCAGTCAGTTTGACCAATAATTTTATGCATGTAAAAGTTTTAATCCCAGGTATATGCTTAGGACATAATACATATTGTAACAAAATTCAGTGACAAAAAGAGTTCAGTTCTATCACACAAATATGTTGCTGAGATGCAGTGGAAATAAGAAACGATGAAAGAATATTTTTCAAACATACAGCTTTCTTTCCTCAAATACCCAAATATAATATCCCCACAGCAAACCATTCCTTTACTCCTCCACGAAACCCCCATCTGTTCCCCTTTGTGCTGCTCCAAAGGCATATATAGCATGATTATAACCTATTTTCATGCCTAATGGTTTACATTTATGCAGTTTTGCATATAATGGTAGCTATCAAAATTCCCTGCATTAAGATTCATGCTTATATGTCTCTGACTGCCATAGTTATGATGGGACTGGCTAGCGAAACAAGAGAACCACCATTGTTTGTAATAACACCTTGTCTCAGTTAATATACATAAGCTGCCCTCAATATAGCTTCCTTCTGAAGTTCTATGTGAATTAAACAGAAATAATAAACATTTCCACTATCTGCTAGTCGCCAAACTGTGGTCAGTAATCTTTTAGGTATTCATCCTACTGGCTTTGTGATAGCCTCCACCATCACTGAGGTTTGGTTGCGTTAGGTATTACTTCATACAAACTGATTTACTTACAGCCTTTATCCTGTCCTCAGCATCTCCTGACCCTAATCTGCAAGTTAGGTTTTCTGTTCCAGTTGTGTTGTGATGTGCTGAGCCATACTGGGATGACTCCATTGTCGTGCTGCACAAAGAAAAAGTTTTTACTTCATAAAGATTGTACATGTAAAAAGGAAAAAGGTAATCATTAAAGGAGGAAAATATAAGTCTAAAAACTGGCGTTCACTACTAAATTCAATAGATTTAAGAGATATACCATGGATGTATCAAGACAGCAAGCTTTCAGCAGGCCAAATACATTATCTGTGATACTGCATGTTTGTCTATTTGTTAAATTATACTGGAGTAGTTCATCCATAGTCTAAAGATTGCATATGGAGAACCAAAGCCAGCACTTGGGGTTTCCCATATCACCTATAACACATTATCAACATGTGGAAGGTTAATACATTTGGGCACACTGTAAATATAGTCATATACATTGCTGTTAGACTTAGTAACTGTACTTACCAATTAGATGACCCTGTGGATTGTCACTGTGCTGGGAGTGGTCCTATAGCTGACACAAGTGTCAGACATATATGGATCTTATAAACTATCTGATTGCTATGTGCATGCATAGTGTATCTACCCGGCAATTCTTGGAATTATAGACCTTCCTGCTCACAAACTGTGGACCAAATGGAGCCTTTATAGCTACATGTGAGCAAATTATGGCACCCACTACCCCAGGGTGTCAGCTGATATCTTAGAAAACATGTGTGGTGTTAGCCTCTTCCTATGGTGTACATGCAAGCCATATGTACTAATTCACATGTAGAAGTATTCTATCAAAGGGTTTATTGAGGCAGACACCTGAGCATTAGCCATTATATCCCATGTTGGTCTTTGAAAGTTCCCTCAGGCTAGAATTGAAAGATATGTTTAAATAAATATTAAATATATCTACACACACACACACACACACACACACACACACACACACACACACACACACACACACACACACACACACACACACACACACACACACAAAACTCAATTTCCACATACAGGGGAAGGTCACACATTCTTATTTATTCTCATAACTCCCAACCGTACTGAATTGTTCAGTTTTACAGAGTGTTGGGGTCCAGATAATGGGGTACCACAATTCCCAAGTGGCACGCCTTAATTTCCGATTTCCCTGCTTTTTTTATTTTAAATAAATTTAATTCAGTATTTTGAGCTGACATCATCACGTAAACGATGACATCAGCTCCATGAAATGGCAGGCTAGCCTATCAGAACTGAACAATAGCTCACATGCATGTATTTCTGGCTGCTCCAGCAAGCCAGAAGGGGATGTGTAGTCACAGGTATTTATTATGCAACAGCACTTGAACGGAGGCCAGATTTATTTATCATGTCACGGCTTGGAAGGGAATGTGTAGCTGCAGGAATGGTGAAAGCCACAAGCATTTATAATGTGGCAGCGCTTGAACAGAGGCTGCAGGAACAAGTAGAAGACTTCACAGATCTGGCTTCAGAGAGAGGTATTTATTATGCAGCTGCTGGTGTGTGTGTGTGTGTGTGTGTGTGTGTGTGTGTGTGTGTGTGTGTGTGTGTGTGTGTGTGTGTGTGTGCGCGCACATGTGTGTGTGTGAACCTGGTGGCTAGAGGTACTCAGGCTCAAACCCTGTACCCTGGGTACAGGTACCAAGAGCCTAAAGTCCCTACCCACCACCATTTCATAAAACTTTCCAGATTTGTGCCTCATATTTTTGTTCTGTTCCTCATAAAATTTGTGGTTTTCTGGATTTTTCTGGCAAATTAGTGAAGGATTGAATTCACTAAATAACGACAGGCATTTGAATTTCAGACTTCATATTCTTCAGAAAATAAATGGTAACACAAAACCTTTTATTCTAGCAAATTTCTAAGATCTTATAGATCAATATTTGAAATTTGTCCCTATTTTGGGGGGAAAAATCTCTGAACCATAAAAAAATAAAAAAATAAAAAATCCAAGCACAAAATAAAGTGGGGGGCTTTGTCCCCCACACCCTCCTACTTAAATATACCAATTCCAAGATTGCACCATAGTGGAGGAAATGGCAAAGTCCCAAAAACATCCCAGTATTTTTTTTCTTTTTCCCTAGGAAAAAAATCTCTGTTCCATGCTTTCCATATTTTGCCATTTCGCATAATGATGTTCAACTAAACAGCATTCGCAATTCAGTGCATTCGCTAATATAATAGGGACTCTATAATTTAATAAAGTCAGGAAGGCATAGCAAAGAACGCATGTATGTTTCTTGTTTTGTGTGCAAAGGGCCTATGATTTGAAAACAGCCCAAAGGTAATCTTTATCCACCACTGGTCAGATGCATTTTCTTTGGATGTAGTGTGTTTCAATGCTGTTTCAATGAATGTGAGTTTCAAGGCCAGAGAAGTTTTAATGCTAAGTCTATTTTCATTGTGAGACAGTATTGCTTTGTTTAGCAGATATCTAATAGTGTTTGTGCATTGAGTTATAAAATGTAAAAATAAAATCCAAGTAATCATTGTAGAAGTAAAGCAGTATGCACATTAGTGTTTATAATAAATGGGGTGAAATAGCCAGGTAATGGGATGTTGGAAAGGCGGCAGGGGGACTCTGGTGCCATATTTTGGTTGTCTGTTCTTCAGTTTGCATTTGAAGGTTGGTATCCCACAATCCCATCGGAGTGGGAGGGGTTATGCAATTATGTATGCAATTTTATGTTAATCAGCATACAGATTTGTACCTGTTTTTCATGGGCCTTGTCTCGATTTTTGATGTTTCCAGGTTGAGAGGTATGTTTATTCTGTATGTGGTTGTCACGTGAAAACCAAGCCCCATACAATTTCCTGGTCAACTCAGATGTGATCAATAAAGTCCTATCAGTGAAATTATGGTTATGTCACTCTCTGTCAGCACCATTTCCTTTTACAACAGAGACCACCTCACACATACTAGCAGGAAACAGTGACACTAGTTCCTAACATATGCTGCTGCATGGCTGATGCTGTTGACTCAAACATTTCTGCTATCTGTTATTTTTGAAATGCTTTACTATTTTATAGTCAGATGCATACTGACATGCACTTTTCCCCACATTAGGCAATAAACTGCAACTTAGTTCACCTCACATATATTTGAATATTTTTATGGCCTGATTTTCCTATCAAGATTAATTTGCATGTAATTATTTGGACACTTGCATGTACCTTCTTGTCACTCTTTACCCATAATACAACAGAGGAATATGAGTCATTAGCAGGCTGCACATGGCTGATTCCTGTGCAACTGTACACTGCATAGTAATGAACCTGTTTATGGATCCCTGCCCCTGTTGCTAACACATGATTACAAAGGTGTCCCAGACAGACCACATGTATAATGCTATGCAATAAGTCAGTCAGAACTTTTGTTGAAAGACTTGAACATGTAAATTATATAAACCAAAAAAAATTATATAAACCAAAAAAAATTATATAAACCAAAAAAATCCTCTGGGGTAAGGTACCTGCTGTATCCAAGCCAAAATATTTAACAAAAGAAAAAAGAAGCTGTAGGTACTCCACAACAATCAAAGCCAACCAGTCACTGTTGTAATGAAACTGCTTTTATTACAGAAAAGTAAGTGCTTTCACATCTACTAGGGATGCTTCATCAGACTTTAACAAACACATTTCATTCAAACTGTTTAAATGCACAGCATGTGATTCACTCAACCAATAAAATTTCACATTCAATAAAATCACATAATCAGTTACCATGGACTTGAACATGTAGCTCAGACTGTCCCTTACAAAACTCACAGTACTGACAAGGTCAGCACCATAGCCATTTAGAACTCACAGCAAAGCCTGCATCATTATGCTGTTGTTGATGACATGCAAGAAGACATTACCAACTTAAGGCAACTCTTCTGATATCTTTTCAAATGTTTCCAAAGCTACCATAACAGTGCATCCACAGGTATCCAGTGTCTCGTCCAGTAAATAAAAGACATGCTCATCATTTAGCTGTGCTTTCCCAAAGGCTACCTACTGACAACCTAGATATTGTAGGTAGATACTTTTAAGCTGTGCAGCTTCAGGAAAACTACCACTTTCTTTCCTGTATTTGTAGAGAAAACCCTTAAAACACACAGTTTATTCAAGGGAATATTTGGCCAAATGAGCATTCACAGGAAATCCAGCATGATTTTTCTCCTTTTCTGCAATGATGTAACTGCTTTCACAAAGTCATCAGCTTGTGCTGTTACTCAGCACTTATAATAAGAAAAAATAAGTTGTGTTACACCAAGATCAGCTAATATGTATAATTATACAATGATATCTCATTAGCATGATTAGTCAGCCCAACCAGTGAGCCTGCTGAAAATCCAGCATATGCCAACAGAAAAAAGTCTGGTCATTGAGGTGCAACCAGACTTTCTAGTAGTATTTGCTATGGAGGTATACATCTCAACTGTCCAGATTTTCACAGAATGTCCACAATTTTACCTCATAAAAGTTGTGGTTTTCTAAGAAATCCCTGAGGAGTGAAATCACTTAATAATGACATCTATTTCAGGTTCAGAATTCATATCCTTCAGGCAATGCACAATAGCATAAATCCTGTTATTCTAGCAGCTTTTTAAGTCAAAAACTAATGTCAATATACAGCAAAATGTCTCATACAACTATCCTATGAAAAACAATCAATTAAACTAGCCAGCATTTTTGAAAAAACACAAAAAGCTGTGTGTGTGTGTGTGTGTGTGTGTGTGTGTGTGTGTGTGTGTGTGTGTGTGTGTGTGTATATATATATATATATATATATATATATATATATATATCTAGTTCCCCTTCAGAAGCCTTAATGATCATAAGCTCGAAATTCATAAGCCTGAAACCAAAAGCCTGAAAACTCAAAAGCCTGAAACTCAAAAGCCTAAAAACATACAGAATACAAATAATACTAATATGCCAGTACAAAGACACTACTATCTACCCACTTACCTTAACCCAAACCCTAACCCTAAGGTCCGTCACTATCACACACTCACCTAACCAGCGCCCTAACCCTAACTCACTTAAACTGCCCCAACCCTAAAGTTTGTCACTATCGCACACATGCCTAACCTGCACCCTAACCCTAACTCACTTAACCCGCCCCTAACCCTAACGTAAAAACAATCGCACACTTACCTGAACTCAATCCATAACTTTACACCACAGCACTAAGAATAGCGAAGCCACATTAAAGTCAGTATGTATATTTTGTGTGCTTTCAGGCTTTTGAGTTTTCAGGCTTTTGGTCTTAGGCTTATGAATTTTGAGCTTATGATCATTCAGGCTTCTGAAGGGGGAACTATATATATATATATATATATATATATATATATATATATATTTTTTTTTGTTGTTGTTTTTTTTTTTTTTTTTTTTTTTTTACATTTGTTAACTGGAAAGTCTGACTGGACACAAGTTCTTTTTCAGCAAAGACCCGGGGAGAAAAGCTTAATTAATTAAAAAGTCACAAAATTTAAATAAAAAAGTCAAAACATTTACATTGAAAATCATAGGAGTAAATACACTCCTACACATATACAGACACACACACACACACACACACACACACACATATATATATATATATATATATATATATATGTATATATATATATATATATATATATATATATATATATATATATATATATATATATATATATATATATATATATATATATATATGTATAGTAATATAAAGAAAATGGACACTGGCCGGTGAAACTGGATACAAAGTTTAGTTAGCGCTTCCGTCTGTTGTTACACTTGACTTCTTCAGATTAAAACAGGAATTATTCATATATCACTTCCTTTTATATCCAGGCTAAGTCACATGTCATTAAAGCAAAATGCACCTAAAAATCACTGCTGTTTTAGTTGTTATCATACATAGTTAAATTTCACCTTATAAAATACATTAAAACCATACTTCCTTATTTACATATTGCATATAGCCCATCAGCCCCCATCTCAAAATTAAAATAAGGTGCAATCCAAAATACATTTCCACAAAAATAAATCATGTACTTAAAATAAGCAAATGTTACTGTGTTGCCACAGGAGTATACATGTGTGCCCTCCCCCAAAAATAAAGTTCAGCTTTTAATTTTAAATAGCTGGAGAGGGAAACTACATCATTTAGTCTGGGCGCATTAGTGGCATCCACTCTAAGTTGCCACATGAAATCTTTAAATTCTAGAAACAATTCCTTTGGTCCCCCCCCTACTATCAGGAACTACCTGATCAATGGCTACAAATTTAAACTTGTGATCTGAGTTCAAGATAGTATGCACAGCCAATACATGTTTTTCATTACCCTTCCTGATCTCATACATATGTTGGTAGATACGAACTTTAAACGCTTTCTTTGTCTTCCCTATGTAAAAACTTTCACAACAAAATACTATCTTGAACCCAGTTTCTCTCTCCAGCTATTTAAAATTAAAAGCTGAACTTTATCTTTAGGAGGAGGGCACACATGTATATTCCTGTGGCAACACAGTAACATTTGTTTATTTTAAGTATATGATTTATTTTTGTGGAAATGTATTTTGGATTGCACTTTATTTTAATTCTGAGATGGGGGCTGATGGGCTATATGCAGTATGTAAATAAAGAAGTATGTTTTTTAATGTATTTTAGAAGGTAAAATGTAACTATGTATAATAACAACTAAAACAACAGTGATTTTTAGGTGCATTTTGCTTTAATGACGCGTGACTTAGCCTGGCTATAAAAGGAAGTGATGTATGAATAATTCCTGATTTAATCTGAAGAAGTCAAGTGTAACAACAGATGAAAGCACTAATTAAACTTTGCATCCAGTTTCACTGGCCAGTGTTCGTTTTCTTTACATTACTGTTTTTATCTGTAGTTGTTGACTGAGTATATATGTATATATATATATATATATATATATATATATATATATATATATATATATATATAGCTAGAGTGATATATAGATAGACTGATATATAGATATATATTTATATATATATATATATATATATATATATATATATATATATATATATATATGTAAATATATTTATTTATACATATATACGAGTGTAGGACTCTTGAACGAAAGCGCTTTTAAAAGAAACTAAAACGGCCGAACATACTTTAGCGAAAGTGCTTTTCACCAAAAAAGCACCTTCGCTAAAGTGTGCAAAAAAAAATTATAAATAAAAAAAAAAACACAGAACTCACATTTATGCAGGGGGGGCAGGCTACACCACCCACACCCCCAACTTTTATATTCTCACTCTGAGATTGCACTACAGTGGGAAAAAGAGAATATTCCCTTATCCCCACTGTGCTACGATCTCAGCAACATCCATTTCCCCACTTTTTTCTCTCTTTTTTTAGCATACTGTCACAAAAGTGCTTTTTCAGTGAAAAGCACTTTCGCGAAAGTGTGCTCAGCCATTTCACTTTGGTGAAACAGTCGTTTGGTAGACAGTACAGATCCCATATATATATATATATATATATATATATATATATATATACATATATACAGAGAGAGAGGTAGATATAGATATAAATACAAACTCTGAGACAGCACACAACAAAAGGGAAAGGATCCCTATGGTATTGTGATTCCCATCACAGAATTAACTGCACTTTGTGATATACTGTATGTTCGATCAGCATTGCGCAGTTGACCAGCTGAGCTTTTGACACACTGCATATGTGTGTATGTGTGCATGTGTAGAAAGGACATAAGTGCACAGCAGTTTGTCATTAAACCTAGTTTACTGAATACCTTGCAGTCAGACCTCAAAAGGGTGAAGCAGTATGCACATGCAGATATATAAAACATAAAATAAAAAGTATACTCAGCAATAAATACACACACACACACACACACACACACACACACACACATATATATATATATATATATATATATATATATATATATATATATATACATACAGGATTTAAAAAAAAAGTCTGCACAACAGTCTGACATACACCTTGCCTACCAAATGCACTTGTTTTATAAATGCAAATTAAAAACAGCCAGCAGAGCAGTCTAACGTATATGAAGATGTTATGGTGTACATCAAAATCATGATTGGTTTACTAACAGTGATTTAATACTCATCTAGTACCATTAAGCAATGAACAGAGCAGGCTTTACCAGCATGTATCACAAATGACAAGATTATTGTAGCCACTGTCAAACTAAATGCACATTTCTACGTGGTTAACAACAGATTGTCAGGAACGCTATTAAATTATTGATAGATTAGGTATTTGTAATGCACATTGTTAAGACTGAATGCTGGATTGATTCTTTTTGCATCTTACATAAATAATTTGTTGCATAAAACCACATTTCAGGATTGAAAAATCTGATGTACACTCTTAATTAAATGTGATGAATGGTGGATTGATTCCTTTAGATCCAGTAAACTCGTAAATACAACATTTTATTTGCACATGCAAAGAGTGATAAATGATGTGCACTGATTTCAACAGGCCCTACCAAAGAGTTTATTTTCAATGCATAGCTGAAGTATAGTGAATGTATTCTTAGGAACTATGCAACATAAAACATTTTGAGATATTCTGTGCAAGGCTGAGGAGAGATGAAGTTAACTGATTTTTATAGGCCCTCTTGGATTGATTGTTGTAGCCCTTACTACTCTTCACCTGAAGCATTTTGTTATCATTATACAGCAGCTACTCCTGATGGTATGGGAGTGGCAAGACTGCTTACACCCACCTGCACAGCTGTAAACATGCTCAAATCTAGTGCCAGCAGATTGACATACATATTAGGAAAGCGGTAAGCCAAGATACCCATCCATTGCATGCATTACCTCTGGCAGACATAGCAGCATTTCCTCCTACAGGTATGGTAGTCTTGACTTGAAGCATAACAGACTCACAAGCATACATCTGTGCTGAGCAAATATTCCATAGCAACCACCATCCATGGCAACCTAAATAAATATAAATAGTTCTTCCTGCTGCTAAGAAGAAAACATCAGATGAATCCAGTGTCAGTGGCCTGGTTTTGTGGTGCAGTAAAATGTTCTGCACCAGCTATGCGCCCCTTCCATATGTGCTCAGCACAACTCCAGTAAAAAAAGGAACAATGGGTTTTTACATCACCCATACAGAATAAATAAATAAACAGTTGCGTACCACTTCCACATGTACAAGCTCCCTAGATGTGATCATAAAGTGCAGTCACTGCATGTGGCACCACAAACAAGCTAACATCCAGCAAACCTAGTGCCAACGGCCTACTTTATATGGGAATCTGAACATATGTGTCAGCCCATGTGCTAGTGCAGTGTGACTCAGTAGGAATGAATAGAACTTGCACCATGCATTCCAGCCTAAATAAACAGATGACTACCACTTTCATATGCAATGGCCTGTCTGTAATAAGCATACAAAACACAAGTACAGTTACTCTACACAGTGCCATGAACAAGCCAACACAGCAAATCTATTGCCAGTGACCCACTTTTTATGGAGTGGTAATATGTTTTATGCTAGCTTGTCTCTCCAGTAGCAAAGGTTAGAATATGTTTCTGCAGTATACTTGCTGCACTAAATAGTCAGGTGCCATTGTCAGATATTTTTGTCCCCCAAAGGTCAACGTTTAGTGACCCAGCCAATGCTGTGACATAAACACAGAAAGCCCAGTGACACTGCAGGTGACCTGAGTTCAGTTAGTGGCTTGCGTGCCTGTGCAAGCTGGCAGGGGAGGATTAGAATGAATGTGTGGGTTGCCACTGCTGGCTTACCCATCTTGGGGGAGCAAGGCAGCTGTAGCTTGCCACATGGGTGACACATAATAGGATCACCAGGGGTTCATTTAGTGGGGTTCCAAGCTGACGAAGCCAGTGCTATCATTAGTGCATTTACACTATGCAATCAAGGGGAGGCTTGCTTCCCAATGGGAAGCAGCAACTGTAGGCCTGGAGAAGCTGCAAAGGAAGGAGTATTCTATGGGAATAGGATAAACAGTCCTGTAAGACCAGCAAGCTGTCCCACTCCATGCTGCTCGAATACTGGAGGGCTGATATGGTTTCCCAGATAGGAATAAAAGGGTAGCAAAGCTGTCACCTAACCCAGGTATGCTCATACCCCATTCTGCCAGATTGAATGGCCCACCTGTGTGAAGGTAAAGGAGCCACTTGGCAAGGTCCTGGGGGCAAGCAAAACAAAACATTTATTAACCTGCTTTACATGATACAGTAATGTGCTCTACAACAGACTTTAAAATGCATCTCTAGTAGAAAAGGCTAGAACACACTCTTGCACCATGCATACTAGAGTAAATGAGCAGTCAAGTAGCACTATCATATATGTGAACACCCCAGAAGCAAGCAAAAAGCACATCTTTTACATAAAACTATGACCAGCCAAATATTCAGCAAACACAGTACCATCAGACATTTTACAAGGGGTAGAAACATCTTTTTGTCACCATACATACTTTCTTTTTCTATCTTTATAATGGGAGTACTCATATTTTACTGTTCCTTACTACTAGTATACAGAAAGTATGTACTAGTATGTCAGCGGCTTCTAATTTCACTCATCGCTACATTTGCTGCAGCAAATTAACCCAAAGTTATTGACATGAGTTTATCATGTCATGCCTCATTGATGTCAGTGCTGCGTTATTGAATGAACCTCATCCCTCTACCTGTAGTTGTTATTATATTCATTTACCTGTACAGTATTTTGCCCTCTAATGTGCTTTCTAATATCACTGCTACAGTTTTTCATTGACAAAACATTTCTACAAATATTTAACTACAACTGTATACCAATTCAATGCTGTATTTCTCTATTTCAATTGTATAAGATTGTTTTATTTATTTATGTCTTAGAGTTTTTTCCTTGGGCCTTCACTGAAAAAGAGCACTACTAAGTCAGAGTATACTGCTTAACAAAAGCAAATAAATACCTCCTCAGTTCAGCTGCAGTAGAAAAGGCTAGAATATGGCTCTGCACCATACACATCAAACTAAATAAACAGTTAAGGACCACTATCATACATACAATTCCTTAAAAGAACAAAATAAAAAGAAATAGCATAGCAACATGAGAAAGACAACAGTTCACTTCCATGGCTAGAAACACGTTATGTGCCAAACTACATAACTACCCAACAAATATCCAATAGAAAAGGCTAGAAAATGTTTCCACCCTATGTGTACCAGTCTAAATAGCAGCAGTACCAACTGCCCCACAAAGACAGGCAAAATCAAACACAGCTATCCTATGTGCCACCATGCCCAAAAGAAAACATTCTAGTAACCCATCACCAACATACTATTTTATACAGTGTAATATATACTGTGCCAAACTACATGTCTACTTTCCACAACTCCAGCAACAAAGACTTGAATATGTCCCTGCAGCATGCATATGAAGTAACATTATATAAACTGTTCTGCCTGAAATTTCTGCCTGAAATTAAAAAAAAAAAATAAAAAAAAAAACAGAACTGAATGTAGTGGCAGCAGACAGACACAATAAGATGTTTTGTGCCATCCTACAAATATAAGTGCTACACAGCAGCCCAAAATATCTTGCCACATATGTTTCATGGAAAAAAAAATATGCATGCCCGCAAGTGCCCTCATTCAACAACTAACCTGTATTTTCCCTTCTGTTGTGTTTGTGTGCCTCAATTTTACTTATTTAAAATATTTTCAATGAACACAGAACTATTTATCTATTAATTTTTCAGAAAATTGCCAAGGAAAATGTGCTGCCTAGTCTGATGCTGCTTCTGAAAATACAGAATTACAAGAAGCTGTTACATTCATCTGCAAAGTAAAACTAAACAACTTGGTGCTCTGCTTGCTCTTCCTTATGCGTAGTTATGGTTCATTGATGGGTTTTCTGATGAGTGGCTTTGCACAGAATATTTTATGTTGTGGTGAGTTTTGCTGCAATGTCTTCAATAGAGCAAGCTGGCAATGCATTTTTGGAAGGATTTAGGATTTTGCCCTTTTCTCCACTGTAGTGTTTTTATGGAGCTGGCATATGTAATTTAGGGGAGTGTAGGGCAGTTGCCCCTCATGGGAGAGCAGGAAAAACTTGCCCCTATAAAAAAAAAAAAAAAATGTTGTGTTTTTTAGGGATTTTGGTTCTCCATTTCTAATATTCATCTTTCAGAAAATGGTGAACTCAAAAATTGTGATTCTTAAATGCATAGGCAAACCCTTTCTCCCTCCAGTTCTGCTGCTTCTTTCTTGTCCATTCTCAGTAGTCTGTTGGAAAGGGAGCACTGCTTCTGTTTTAGCTGCAGATTCTGATTTGCTCGCACTCTGTCTCTTGTCATATTCTCTTTTGGAAAAATACAAATATTTTTTTTGGGGGGGACTTACTGCTCATAGTTGCCTACCACAGATAGGTCAATTAGCAGAATAGTAAGAAAATGCGATTCAGAGATAGTTATGACCACAGTGAGAAAGACCTCATTATCATCTCACTAGCATGTCCATAAATCATAACCTAGGTAACACTACTGCTATCAAACCTGACAGTAGTACTATCCATCCTAGTGATTCATGCATCACATAAGCAAAGACACTCTCCTACACACATGTGCACATACATACAGCCACCCATGTGAGGGTATACACACACACACACACACACACACACACACACACACACACACACACACACACACACACACAAACACATTCATTCTCTCAATCCCCCCCCCCCCCAGTGTGACCACACAGGCAGGCAGACACACACTAACATATTCATGCAACTTCATTCATGCCCAATACAAACATGCATACAAATATCCACACACATTCACACATTGTCCAACACCTCAGGTCTTTACTAGATTTACTTGCACCATGACTGTTTCAATAGGAGTGAATGGGTGATGGCTACCTTTTGTTGGTGTTCACTTTTTCCTTTAACAGAGAAATTTGACAATGTAGAGTGATTTTCTGGATTCCATGGCAGAGTAAATTGGGAAACGTTTGTATTTTGGGGAAAGAACGCATGGATAATTAGCATTATTTGCTCTCTCTGATTGCCACATTATCATGCAGCTCTGCCAATAAGACTGGCCTCTGTGCTGAGGCCCCAGCTAGAACCTCAGCAGTAGAATGATTTAAGAATCAGAACGACTTACTATGAGAGAGATAATGACCATGGTAAGGCTTCTCCTTTATGGTAAGCCTTTCTGAATCGCACCCCTTATTTGATTTCCATATGCAGTCTCTATCTCTTTCTCTCTCTGTCTCTCTCTCTCTCTCTGTTTCTTTCATTCTCTCACTTGTGTATTTGCTTGTCTCCTGATTCCTCTTTTATCCTATGGAGAGAAGCTTTAGTACATAACGACAACTTCATAACAACATGCATACACAGTTGCACCACTGTACCAAGCAGTGGAAAATACAAATGTATCCTCAAAGGAATTACAAGAAAGAAAGAAAGGAAGAAAGAAAGAAAGAAAGACAATACACATTAAATTCTACAACAGAATATCAAACAGACCAAATGCTTTAGAAAAGTTGTTTCATGTTTTGCTGTATAACCAACAACATAAAATAAATTATTAAAATGTTAATATTAAGATTTTATTTTCTCTAGTAAAGATTATCCTGGTTTTGGATCAGACTCTGTACAGATATGCAAACATAAAACCCTTAAGGCATATAAGTAAGTGGTCAGTTTCAAACAACTGCTCATTCTCAAAATTATTGCCCCCACGGTCAAGCAACCACAAGCAGTCTCTGGGGTGCAACATGTTACACACTTGCCTTTGATACTGGAAATCCAAAAGGTTATAGTTACTAATTCCCACTCAAGGTGATTGGATTGCTGACACTGCAGTGCAGCACTAGAGGACAACTGAATTCTTGTTAAACTATGGTCCTGTCTCTTAACTGGTCACTTAGATGGATGCAAAAGATCCCATGGCACATATATAAAGGTCCTTTACTTATATATATATATGTATATATATATATATATATATATATATATATATATATATATATATATATATATATTTACATATATACACACATATTTATATATTTATACAATTATTTTGATTCATTTTCATATTTTATACATCAAAATATGCCCTTTTTATATCTACCCCCACTCCTTTTTCCATAACCACAATCTAAACTTCTTTAATTTAAGTGACAATATCTATGTTCCATTAAACATAATTTCAATAATTAATTCATTCCATATTGCCAAAATTACAAAGAAAACAAACTTTATCTAAACATATATTCTCAAGTTTTTACTTATATTTTTATAATATCCATATTTATTTGTGTCCAACTTTATATCTTCATATTTTAACCATTCAAAAAATTTTTCTGTACATATTTTATTCCACACATTTTTTACTCTCTCACATTTAACAACATGTTTTATTGTTTCTCATTCTCCACGATACAAACATGTTCTTTCATTTTTTTTTTTGTAAGGCATATTTGCCTGAACAGGTATTTTTATTCCCAACCTTTTTGGTATTCAACATTGTATTTATACCATCTATTTATTTCTTTAATTGATTTAATCTTTTTTTCTGAAATATTTTCCCATGGATTTATACAATAAATTTTCATCATAATAATGTTATTATAATGTCTTTTTTATTTTCTTCTACTTCATCAATTTTTATTTTTTACATTATTATATTTTGTCGGTAATTCTCTATTTCTTCATTTAAATATTCTTTTGTTCTTTCATTATTTCTTATACATTCCCAAAAAATTCCTTGTATTTATACTTCAGTATAATTCCCACTAATTTTTCACTCTTTTCATTTAACCATTCAAAATGTTATATATGTTTAATGAAGCAGCATTAGATTTACTGTATCTAATCCTTCATTTACCTATCCATATATAAAGCACCCATATTAACAGGATTTACTCTTGATCCCCAAATAAAATAAATAAATTGTTTCTAATAATAGTTTTTCATATCCTCTAGAAATCATGATGACACTAGACAAATATATCTTCCCCAATAACACTGAATTAATAAGATACACTTTTTCCATAATATACAAATATCCTTTATTTCCTTTATTAGATCCCATCCTTTTGCATGATCATTTTTATCAAAATTTATCCCTAAAACAAATATTTCCTTCATAAAAATAGATCCCCGCTATTTTTACTATGCCAGTTGTGTATCTGAAAGCTTTGTGTTTTAAATAAAGTGCTCTGGCATTCCTAAGCTGCTGTTTTTTCTTGGAGTAATGTTACAATGTTTTAGTAGCTTTAGCTTTATCACAGATTTATCCCTTTTTCTTGATTTTTACTGTGCCACCCAATCCTTTACTTTTTCTTTATTAAGCATCATACGTCTTTCTCTCAAACTTTCATCTAAATAAATAACATCTGTCATCCACTCTTTATTTTTAGTTGTTCTAATAACATCATCTGCATAATACATCATAATTGGAATTTCAACTTCCATTTCAATTTTATAACACATTCTTCATTTTCTGATTTACCTTTCTAGCTACTCTATTCATAACCAAAGCCAATAAAATGCTATGCATAGGACACCCTTGCCTTATACCATTATTCAAATTTATTTCTGTACTTATCCATCCATTAATTAAAACCCTTATTTTATTGTTCTCATAAGCTGTTATACAATCTTGCTTAATCCTATTATTAATATTATACATGTCCATTATTTTCAATAAAATGACATGCTGTATAGAATCAAATTCTTTATTAATGTCACCTACCATAAATTTTACATATTTCTTCTTTCTATTTATATCATCTATACTATCTGATTATAATTAATAATTCATGGAATTCCTTTCCTCTTATACCATATACACGTTCCTCCATGATATAGTGCATCTTATTTTCAAATCTCTTTTGTATTATTTTCATAAGTATCTTATAATCTGTATTATTTATAACTGTTCATCTCTAATTATATATTCTCTTTCTCCCTTTTTCCATATACATTTTAATATTCTTCTACATAATTCCCTGTATTTCAATACATCATTCAATCATTCATTAAATACATATATTAAACGTTTTTCTGCCATCCTTCTAATTTTTTATATGTTTTAAACCCAATACCATCTGGATCTGATACTGATTCTACATTTAACTGTTTAAATACCTTTTCTAATTAATATAAGTTCATTTTAAATACCTTTCCTAATTCATATAAGTTAATCTCTTTACCATGTTCTCTATTATTTTGTTCTGAATTTTTTTAACTTCCCATTCCTTTATATCATGTTTCTTTTTTACAATACATTTCTTCTACATAACTTACAATTTCCATAATTTGATGCTGACTTTTCTTTTTATCACCTTCTTTGCCTTTCAGTTCTCTCATTATACTACTATCAACTTTTACTATTTTATTTATATAAGGGGGAATTCTCTCCCTTGTAAAAAATATTTTTTCTACAAATCTCTTTTTCTTTCTTATAATAATCTCTATTATTAATTTCCAAATTATTTATAACTTCTCTATGCATTTTTAGAATATTCTTGTTTTCCTTTTTTCCTTTATTTTTCCATAATAAATAATTATTTTACATTTTCTTTTGAAAGTGGCCCACCATTCATACCAGTTGGCGTAAAGTACTCTCATATTAATATGATCTTTCCATAATTGGTTAATGTCTTTCTCTTTTTCCATTCTATTCCTTTTCATGTATTCTTTATATACCTTTTCCTATCATTATATAATCTTCATTGTAATAGATTTCTAACCATATTGTCAGATGATCCAAAAACCTGTCATAATAGTTTCTTCTTCCACTATACATATTCCTTCTGATACCAAAAATAACCTTTTTCAGTTTTTAATATGCCTCTCCTCTAATTTTATTTTTTGTTCCATATAACTAATTTCCACTATTTATTATTTGCTTAATTTTTTACATCTTTTCCTCTTTTATTTTAATTTCCCCTTAAGTTTTAATTGAAATATCCTGTAATAATCATATCCAAATTAACAAAAATAGAATTCAATATTTTCGGAAATAGATTTTCTCTTGCTCTCTCTCTCATTAATTAAATGTATATATAATAATAATAATTCTATATACCTTTTCTTGCTACCTTAAATCTGTAATAGTTGTGCTTCACAGTTGTACTATTATAACATCCAGAATTTAATTACTCATCTACATAACATTGCCATTCCTGAACACTGTTCATTCCCTATATTCAATATTATTTCCCCATCCCATCATTTTTGTGTCTGTAGTCTTTCTTCTTATGTCAAAATCCTTATGTCTTCCAAAATAATTATATCCACATCACATTTGTTACATTATTCTAGAACTGATATTCTTCTAATATTATTTTTCATGCAATTAACATTTATAGAAAAAAAATCATTAAGTTATTATTTTCTCTATTTCTTAATTTAGTAGATATCATCCTTGTACACTAAGCTTCATCCATTTCCCTTATTTTCTCTTTTATATTAACAGCTTTGTTTTTTTTTCTGTTTTTAACTTTTCTACCAATAAAAGTCTTTCTTTCTCTTATCATTTTCCATCTTATATCCTTGCAGTTACTGACTTCTGATTCTGTCCCTAATTCCTCTTCTTTATCTTTTTAGCATCTCCATTTTTTCTACAGTTTCACTATTTCTATCTCCTCTTCAGTCCTTTCTTTATCTTTCTTTTTGACTTGGTTCATAACACTTAGATCATCCTCATTTTATTTACAATTAATCCATAAATGCTACTTTTTTATATTTATAGCATTCAAGTTCACATTGTTTTGCTTCCTACCCCATTTTACCACATATATTGCATTTCTTCTTGTCACAATTATTAAATACCATTCCTTTCCACAAAACAACAAGTCTTTGGCTACCCCAAATATTTCACAACACCCCTGTTACCAGGGACATTTATAACACTTGGAATATGTACAATGTTATCCATTTCCATTTTCAGAATAGTGTTACAGTTTCATGCACTAATCCATAAAACTCTATTGCCATAAACATTTGATATGCCTATTATTTATTTGCATTATATTTTAAATTATCTTTTAAAGTCTCTCTCTCTCTCTGTTTATCCACTTCCATTTGGAATTGTATGTGCACTTTCTTTTTAGTCTCTTGAAAAGATGCCCTTACTATATATTCATTCTAATGATTGTTGTTCTCTCTTTTTCATATTCACATAACAAATTTCCATGGCTTGCACAGTCTCAGAAAATGTTACAAATGTCTCTTTATTAATTAGACTAAATGCTCTTACCTCTTGAAATTTTATTTCTAATGGAAGAATTAAATTGTCCCGTACTTCTTATCTATTCAGTTCCTTTGCCTTCTTTCTCTGTATCCTTATTATAAGCTTGTTTTTCTCTGTCTTCTTCTCTTTTTTTCTCTCCATCCTTCTGATGTAGCTGCTGCCACCTCTGCATATATCTTTTTTACACTGTTCCCCTCTGATGGATCTTTTCCATGCCCTTAATTTATCTTCTTTATTATTTCACCACTAGGAAATCTTGTTCTCCAGCTCAGTTTGATTTATTAGGTCCTGCAATAAATCATCCCTCAACCCTCCTGAATGGAGGGTTGTAACTACACCCTTCTCTGTGGCTGTTTCATCAGTTTGCTCAAATAGCTTTTTAAAAAAAAAAAAAACAGTTTTTATTAAGGTTTATAACAAAACAAAATGTTTACAAAGATTCACAAAGAAATTGCATTTCAAGCAGAAACCAATAAAAATAGCTTTGTTTGAAATAAATTTTCCAAATCCAATATAACACCACATACTTTCTCTGAGATGGCTTTCATCTCTGCTCCTTGCTGCTGTTCCATCTTGCACACTGTCGTTCCAGCCACCTTCGCATTAGGAATGGGAATGTGTACACATATTTGTGTTCCACCAACAACACAAATGCAGATGAACAGTAGGGGTCCTTTATTTATACAATCATAGTATTTACATTCCTACTTTTTACATTATATATGCATATTTTTCATTATTTACAGTACATACAATATTTACAAATTATACATTACATCCACTGTATAGCAAAAACCTGGAACTCCCTTCCTGGCCACATAACTGACAACAAATCCCCATCACAATTCAAGAAACTTGTTAAAATTCACTTTTTGAATAATCGACTGTGCTCCTGTATACCCCTGGCTAATGTCTCATTAGAACACTTCACCTAACTTAAGTAACTCTGCTAAGCCAACCAATCATAGTACTGTACCCACTTAGGATTGTTAATCTACTGCTCATCCCATCACTCCAGGAGTTAGGGAAAACTACCCCAGCAATGTTGAGCTCTCCATAAGCAACTAAAACCAGGAGAAGACATATTGTAAATCAATTTGTTATCCTTCTCAACTAAAACCAGGTGAAGACATATAGTGAATCAATTTGTTATCCTTCTCAACTATAGCAAGCATCATCTGCTCTCTCAGGAGCCTTATTCTGCATCTCTCTGCTTTTACTCTGATAGTAAATCTATCACAGGAATCCTAAACTTAGGAATATCATCTAAAATTTAATATTATGCTGTAGAGAACAAATGTATCATATCTGTTAGTTATGTATGCCAAAGTCTCTTCTATGGAAATTGTATGTCAAAAGTCTGTCCTTAAAACTATGTTTTATAAAAAAATTGTTCTCCTGGAGCTTTTCTCCCCGGGCATCCATTGAAAATGGACTTGTAATCGAGTTGGACTCTCCCGGTCAACAAATGTAAAATAAATAAAATAAAAATAAAAAATCCTCCTTCTACAGTTCCTTTATCATATACAACACTTAATTATTTATTTTTTTAGACCTCACTCCAATTTTCACAACCAAAACCTTATCTTTTTCAATAGATAGCCAAGTCCCATTTTTCATTAAACATGATTTCCTTACCTCTCTGGTTCTTAATTAACCATAATATACAAAACATTTTTTAATCAATTCTTTCAACCTCTTTTTTCCTTTTGTTTCTGTAATACCCCAATTCAATCATATCCATGATTAAATTCCTCACATCTTTAAATCCTTCTACAAAATTAACATTCTAGAAAAAAATTCACAGGTTTCAAAATCACCACAGTATAAATAGACTTTATCTTTTATGCTTTATATGGCATATTCATCTTTACCTGCAATTTTTGTGTAGTCAAACCCCATAAAAAATCTTATATTTCCCTTGCAACTTTCCATTCTAGCAGTGATAGCATTCCTTTTCTCTATATTTAATTCCTTCTAAGGATATATCTTATAATGTTTTTCCATAATCTTATTAGACCACTCTTTTCTTTCATTTTCAATTTCTTTCGCATTTATTTTCCACAATATAATCTTATCTTGATAGTTTTCCATTTCTTTATTATAACAAAGCCTCCTTTTTAAACTGAAAAAAATCAATCATTCCCTTTTATATTTCAAACTTAACATTTTTGTTAATAAAGACACCTCATTGTCCTTTAAACATTGCATTACTCAATATAAGTTAATGACAGCATATACTCTATAAGATTTATTAGCCCCACACCTCCTTTTTCATTTTTTACATACAGAACCCCTCTTTTCACTGGGTTCAATCTCAATCCCAACTAAAAGAAAATATTATATGATATATTTCTTTCTCTAAATTTAATGGAACACTAAAAACACTAGCTAAATAAGTAAGTTTGGCTAAAAGTACAGCATTAATTAAAATAACTTTCATTTTAAAGGAAAGCCTAAAATACTTCCAAACACACACACACATGTTTCATTTCCTCTAATTTTTCTTTCCATATAGAATATATCATTTCTTGTTTTCCAAAGTTTATTCCAAGGATCTTAATTTTTTCCATATTAAATTTAATTCCGCCAATCCTCCCCTCAGATCCTAAACTTTGACTTTTGTCTTTGTTTAATACAAACCCTATCACCTGAATAATCTCCTGCATTTGTTTTATCACTGCATTCATACTTACTCCATCTTTAGTAATCATGATAATATCATCAGCATAATTCAATAAATAGACATTTTATCCCTTCATTTGAGATATAACTCATTTCATCCATTTCTCTATTCATATATGTGGATACAACCTTGTCTAATACTCTTCTCTAACTGTATGTATTCACTTAACCATCCATTTATTATAACCTTCACTATATTAAACTTATATGCTGGTGTATAAACATTTTGAATGATGAATTGAATCAAAGGCTTTACTTAAATTTCCTACCATCACTTTTGTCTTAACATTTCTAAATACTATATCTTCCACTAATTCCCTAATTATTAATAATAAATCTTGAACCCTTTTCCCTTTAATACCAAACACATTTTCATTTACAATTTTACCCACTTTTTCTTCCATTCTTTTTTTTTATAATTTTCATAAAAATCTTATAATCTGTATTATTTAATGCAATTGTTCTCCAATTCTGTATATCACTTTTCTCACAATATTTCCACATAAATCTAATACCCCTACAGAACTATTTTTAACTATTGATTTAATACCTTTATGAACGACTTTTTGGTATATGGTTAAATGTATATATATCCTATATTCTAATCCATCTGGTACTGCAACTGAATCTAAATTCATTACATATAATACCTGTTCTATTTCATCTATTTGTATATCGTTTTCTAAATCTTTATTATCCTTGTCAGACAATGCACATACCTTCCATTCCTTCCATGTCTTTAACCTCTGCTCTTTAAATAATATCCTAATATGATACTTTACTATAGACATAATCTCCTCCTCTGTATTATGTATTATACCACCATCTGGAGCATTTCTCCCTGGACTTCCAATGAAAATTGGTTTCGGTCCAAGTCAGACTTTCCTGGTAAATAAATGTTAAATAAATAAATAAATAAACAAAAATAAATAAATAAATAATACCTGATGTGTCTTTCATTTCTCTCATTACAATATTATTCTCTTTAATTATTTTACTTAAATATGGTATGATGTCTTCCTTTTTTCCTTGCAAAAAATATATTTGTTTACACAATAAATGCTATATTTTCTTCTTACTCAGTTCATATAATTCCTGTTACTTGATAACGATATTTTTATTGTTCTTCTCTAGACAATCAATTGTATCATTACTCAAATTCTTATACTTTATTTTCCCCATATATATTTTTTTCTTTTTCCCATGTCACATAGCACGTTTTGTATTTCAGTTTAAAGTTTAACCACCATTCAGGCCAATCTTTATAAAATTCTCTCATCTCTGCATATTCTTTCCATAATCTCATAACATACTCTCTCCCTTTAACATTCAATTTCACTTCATTTTTAAACTTTTCCTTATTTTTATATACTCAGTATTTTCTTTTATGATAATCCAAATTGCCCTATGATCTAAAAATCCTGTCACTAGCACTCCTTGTTTTACTATCACTAAACTTTCTGGCACTAAAAATAATGTATTTCAGTTGTTTTATCTCCACTTCTATACATCCAAATCTCTGAATTCCAAATTTTTAACTGTCCATATTTTATAATGTCCCATACCAATCTAACATCATATGCCTTCTTTTTCTGTTGTCCTAAATTATATTTAAAGTCTCCTGCAACAATAATCTCCAAATTAACTGTCACATATTGAATTATAATTTTAAACATCTTTTGCCTCTCCATATTTTTTACATATACATATATTACAATAATTCTAATAACATGGTCCATCCATCTTACATCAATAACATTAACTCTCCCAATTATAACAAGTATACTATCTAACATTTTAATTGTATCTTTATATAATATCAATATTCCTGAACAGGTTTCCCTTCCAAAATCCCATATCACCCTTTTTCTCCACCACACTTTGGTTTGATATCTTTCTATTTGAGACAAAAACTATAATGTCATCTAGTATAATGTTATAACTGAATGTAAATGCCACTGAGTACCTATAAGTGCCCAAACACCTCCAAATCCAGCAGGGTTCATCCAACTACTAAACAGTCTTATAATGCGACCAGCTCCGCTGCACCAAAGAAAGCTGTTCCACAGGTATAAACTAATGCTTTATTGTCAACTAGCGTTAGAAAACGCCAAGGCATGAAAACTTGACTGACGACTTTAGCGTTACTACATAACCACAAATACAAACATTGACAATGCCAAAGCTAGGATAACTGACAAACAGATAAAATACTACCACAGTATGAACTCGGTTATCACTATCTTGCTTTTTACACCACTCCAAAATCCCTATTCTTCTCTCTAAATTTTATAACTATTAGCATTTAATGCTAAAACTTTTTGTGTGATTTCACCTTAAATAATATATTTTCAACGTTTCCCTTTCCTTTTTTCTTTTTTAAATCCTTCTGTAATTTTACTTTTCCTCTCCCATACTTTTTGCCAATTAAATTTCTTTTTTGCTTTACTATAATTCATTTACTATCATCACTAGCACTCTAACCTGATTCTTCCTCTTCCATTTTTCCCACATTAAACTCTTCCTGCATACTCACTTTTTAAATGACTAGTACTTTATTCATAGTCTCTATTTGTATTCCTATTACTTCTATGTCTTTTTGCCTGGGCATATCCTTTTGATCTTTTTCTGTTAATACTTTCATACCATTAGTCTCTATGTTTTCCCCTTTTTCTTCACGTCCCCCCAAATGACCCTTTATATTACATTTGTAACATCTCACTTTACAATCCCTTGCATTATGTCCAGTTTTTCCACATGAAAAACATCTTTTATCACAATTGCCAATTAAATGATCTTCTGTACCATACATTTAAGGCTGGCCCCAATATTTTACCATGCCCCTATTTCCATCAACAGTTATCACACTCAGTAAATGTTCAACACTCTCATTTTCAATTTTCAAAATTCCATTACAATATCATGCCCCAGTCCATAAACATCTATTGTCAAATACTTTTGACAGATCTAAAACATATTTACATAACATCAATAAATGTCCCCTTTATCTACTTCAGTCCTCAATTGTACATTTTTTATTTTCTTCGTCTATCTATAAGATGCTTTAAATGCATACAAACTCAATGATACATTATTTTTCTTCTTTTCATATTCATCCAAAAATGTTTCCATTATTTGACCAGTCTCAAATATAATGCCATGAAAAGTCTCTTTTTTTAATATGTATAAAAGTTCTTACCTTGCTTCCTTTAATTTCCAGTGGTAAAATTACTTTATCCCATACCTTATATCTGTCCAGTTCAGAGTCCTCTTTTTTTGCTACATACAGTAAAAGTTCTCTTTTTTTTACACCTATAACTTTGTCCTTCTATTTTTTGGCTCCCAACTTCACCATCTCTACATACGCTTTTCTTTTTTGGAACTTGTCTTCCTCTTGCTGTATTTTTCTCTATTAAGTCACCCCAGCACACATCTTTGCCACTTTCTGGCTCAGTGTCATTAACCAAGTTCAGCAATACATCATCCCACAACCCTCCCAACTGGAGGGTTGCAACCAAACATTCCTGCTCCGTTACCTCCTCTCTAAATAGATTCACTTGGATAATCTCTCTCGAATCAAACACCTCATCTGCTGAAAATCCTTTAGAGAAAGCCAGACTGCTTTCTCTACTCCTTCATCTACAGGCTCACCTCCCTGCACCTTCGCCACAGTTTCTTCTGATCTCACATCTACCATAACATCATTATTGATTTCTAATTCTCCCTCCATAGCATTACACAGATCTCTACATCCTCCTCCATTTCCTATATGCTTTTCTGAGATGCCTTCATGCCCAGACCAGAAGACAGGAAGTGACACCGAGAATACCATCCCCATACACAAAAATAGTAGAAGAAGTTCTGCAATGCTCTGGCCAAATTTCTTCTATTAGTAGAAATACCACCCTGTGCCTCCCCTGAAAAGAAGCCATTAACCTGGTCAACAAAAGATAAATACAATAAATAAATGTTTCACCAAGGAAAAAAATATTCATTAATTAACTGTTAAATAATGAAAGCTGATACTGGACTAGATTTACCTTTGCTACACAGTCAACAATTAAACAAAGGGAAAACCTGAGTGCAGACATGGACGTGTTGTATTTACTCAAATTCTGTGTCACACATTACCAGTTTATACCTTCTAAAGTCTGTCTGGTACATTACTAGTTTACACCTTCTATCAAAACAGTAACAGAACAGTAATGATGGCATTCACAATGATGGCATTCACAATGATGCTTCATTTATAAAAGAAGTTAAGATGCACACACCCTTGAAAATTAAAGGATCTGCTTTCCCTTCCAAAATGTGAACAACTCAACATATGTAGGACTGTGCTTGTCATCTCAAAATGCATAGACTTAGGGTATAATGCTGCAGATGCAATTCTTTAGCAAGCTATCTGGACAACTGCATGAATGAGAAAGAGAAAGACTGAAAGAAATGGCATAACATCAATGAAACATAACATGGGTGTGTATTTTTATTTATTTATTTGACATTTGTTGACTGGGAAAGTCCGACTGAGCCAGAACCATGTTTAGCTGAGGCATGGGGAGAAAAGTTCCACATAACTACAAAGTACATTTTACTAAATAAAATACATAGTTTCCTAGATACTTTTGTTACATTACAACATGCATAGTTCAAGACATTTGTTACATCTTCAACATACATGTTTACCTTTCCAACATACATAGTTCAAGTCATTAGATTTTCCATGATATATTGTGTACAGAGTGCAGAAGATTTTTTTTTGTATGTAAGTATAGGAGGAAACCAGGAGGAAAGAGGAGGTAAGAGATGTTAAGTGAAGGAGAGTTAATGGAGATACTATGAGAGTAGTAGGTGACAGTAGGAAGAGCAAGAAGAGGGTAAAAGTAGAGGTAAGAAAGAGTAGATCTCTGGAGTAGAGGCGAGAGTGCAAGTGGAGGTTTAGGTATCACCAGGGTTAGTATCAACTGTTCAGTAAGATAGTAAATTTCAAGGGGGGGTTACAGTGGCAAGTCAAGGAGTTTTGAAGGTGTTCTTTAAGAGCGTTTTTGAATTCAAGCATGTGAGGTATTGTACATATGGGCAGGGGGAATTTGACCTATAGATCATTTAGGTTTGTATATTTCTAAAAGTAGTTATCAGAGCTCCTGAGGTTTCTAGTAGGTGTATGGAGAGAGATGAGAGAGGAGAGGTTAGGGCATGAGGAGAGCTTATTAAGGATGCTGTGAATTACAAGCAGTTGTGAGGATGGAAGCTGGTGTGGGAATTCTAACCAATTTAGAGCCTTGAGGGAATGGCAGTGATGAGAGATATAGGTTTGGTTTGTTGCAAACCTGGCAATTTTGTTGCAGGTGATTTCAAGTTTCCCTAGAAGGCCTGTTTGCAAGTTGGTAAGGATTTGTGAGCTATAGAGAAGACTGGGTAGGAGTTAGGCATGAGCAAGGGCAATACATGAGTCTTTTGTAAGAATTTTTTATTTCTGTAGAGAAGACCTATTTTTTTATGTTTTTATATATATATATATATATATATATATATATATATATAAATATATATATATATATATATATATATATATATATATATATATATATATATATATATATATATACAGTGTTGAACATGTGGGTAAAATTTTAGTTGATTGTCTATTATGACTCTAAGAAGTTTGGTGTGGATTTCAACATTGATGGGAGTGTTGTTAAATGACTTTATGGTGAAGTTGGGTTTGTGGCGATTGAATGATTTTGGGAGAAATAGCAGGAGTTTGGTCTTTTTGGGCATCAGAATTGGTTATTTGTAGGCCATTTTTCTACAGAGTTGAAGGAGTTTTGGGTGAGAGTGTGCAGGTCAGAAAGGGTATTTGAGGTAGAGATGATGGCAGAGTCATCGGCATATTGAACCAGGATAGACTGTGGACAGTATGTAAAGAGAAGATTAGTGAAGATGTTGAACAATAATTGGCCAAGGACTGAGACTTGGGGGAAACCCATCTTGATTGGGAGGAAGGGAGAGAAAGAGCAGGTCCATTTGACAGATTGTTGTCTGTTGGAGAGGTAGCTAGAGAACCAGTTGAGGGTGGGGGTTGAGAGGTTAAGGTTGGAGAATTTGGAAAGAAGTTTGGGGTGGAAGACTGTGTCAAAGACTTTAGAGAGATCAAGGAAGAGACAGGAGGCAAGTTTGTTGTTATCTCTAGGCGGGGATATAGTGTGGGTAAAGGAGATGAGGGCAGTTGAGGTACTGTGGTTAGGTGAAAGCCATGTTGAGTGGGGGTGAGAAAGTTATTCTGGAGTAGGTAGTTTAGTATTTGTGTGTGTACACACTTTTCTGATATTTTCGAGAGGGGGGGAAGTATAGCGATTGGTCGGTAGTTAGTTGCCACCTTTGTGTATGGATATGGTACAAATTTTTTACAACTTGAGGGGACTGTCAATTCAGATATTAATCGATTTATAAGAATGGAGATAGGGTGAGCAATGGAGTTTGCAGTTAGCTTAAGGTAGAGTGGGGGAAGTTTGCTGGCTGAGGAAGAGCAGAGTTTGAGCTTGGATATGAGAGATTTGATGTAGTTAGTCGCAACAGGTTTGTTCATCTTTAATTTTTCTTGCATCTTTTCAACACAGCTTAACTGGCTAAGACAACATAGCAATAACTATGTAGGAAATAACTGAATTAATACAGGGTTCTGGAGGCCACCAAGCTCCCAAATGCCATGGGGTTGCAGATGTTCTGAGGTGCATTTTAGAGCTTTTTCCTAACATTTTGTTCCAGTAATTGCCTGAACAAAAATCATAGGTAAGGAATGGAATTCAGTCTTATTTGTTCCCAGAAAGAAAAAAACAGTAAGTTGTGAATAAGGCTTAATGTTCCACTGTGACAAAATAGCTCACAGTAAACTAATGAGATAAATGTCTGCAAGGATACATCAGTTCTATCTCGGAATACTGCATGCCTCTCCACCCCCCTCCAAAAAAAAAACATCACTTTATGTGCACCCCTCTGGTATTAAACTGAGATGAAAGCAAAGATACAGATGACCACAGTCATATATTTTAAGTGGCTGCTGCCAAACACGCACTCAGAATGCCTCCTATCTATCCCAAAGGCAGGCATCTTCTGTGTACCCCATTATATTGTGCTGGGACAAAATTGAAAGAACAAATAGAACACAGCAACATATTTCAATCTGCTGCTCTTGGGTACATATAAACAGTACATCTCCTTACCACTAGCACCGATATTTAGTCACCTGCATACATGTCTGATATTGTGAGGAAAGTGGAAAACCTTCTGTGCACATCCCTGAGGTCCGATTTTGAAGAAAGTTAAAAAATAATGGCCGTATTGTATTTAGCCAGTCCCCACACTATATATAGCAACCTTTTTTGTACACCTCTGAGCATGGCCAGTTTTAGACTAGGTAGTGCCTGGGGCAGTGGCTAAGGATGAGACCTTCATAATAAACTTGTATCAAAATCTCCTTATGCAACCAGGGGATCTGGGGGCCTAGATGTAGTGCTATGCATATTATACATTACATTTTAAAGACAATTATTTGTTGACTTTTTGTATATACTATTATTAGTCTGCAGAACACTAGGTATACATACTTCTAAGGAGAACCAGTTGAATTAAGCAAGAGGTCTTTTGAGGGTGGGGTAAGGAGACATGCTGAATCCTTATCCAGGATGACTACCTTTCACACTCATTGCTTATATAAACATGCGCACACACACACACACACACACACACACACACACACACACACACACACACACACACACACACACACACACTCACACACACACACACACACACACACACACACACACACACACACACACACACACACACACACACACACACACACACACACCACATTTGCCTTAAGGGCAAATGGCAGAAGCATCATTTCACCAATGGCATATTTGTTCTGTTGTAGAGGAAACCAGGGCGCCTGGATTAAATACAAACAGAGACAAGAAGAACATGCAGACTCAACACAGAAGAAACCACAGCCAAGAAAGTAACCACACCCCTAAATGCTGTCAGATGGCAATATAGTCCCTGCAGCACTGTGGCAATAGTCAGTTGCTTTCACACACAATCTATCCAGACTGTCAAAGATAGTCACTTACTGCATACAGTGTTCATGTTTAACTGTGATGAGACTGAATGGCTACTTTATCCGTCTTAGATACACTGCAACAATTAATTTACAGTGACTTTAGCAAATGCATCACATTATGTGCAAATGCATCACATTATGTGCAAATGCTTCACGTTATGTGGCACTGCTTCTACCAAGCCATTTCAGTAACTGTTGAAGTGTGATAAACCAGCAGCAGGATTAAGTCACCTCTACACACGCATACAGTCTCTGTGCCCATTACTTATAACCACTTTGACTGTAAACATGCACCTCAGATATCTGGTTATGATTAAAAATGGTTACAGTGACTCATTCCCAACTTACTTCATACTTCTCACAAATGCAAACCAGTTCTGCAAAAGCCAGATTAATGACTGTTTAACTGAATTAAGCAACAACTGAGTCATTTTCATCCACAGGCAGCTCTATATCCAACAGTTATAGCCTTGTTGTTGACTGTGTACACATAATAAGACTAACTTAATTAAAAAATAAATAAGAACTGCTACAGTAATTTATTATGTCTCTGTCTCACATAAACACACTGTTGCCAGCCACAATAACATAACCCAGCGTGCTTCATACAGATATACATTATTCCTCCAATGCTAGAACAATCAGTGTTAATCTTTAGGAAACAAAAGCAAGACAGGGTAAGTCACTTTCATCCATATACAGGTCTCATACCCAGCAATTACGGGGTATTTGTGTAAACCTGAGATGTAGAAGTGTAATAACAAAAATTAGAAAAATGTCCACAATAATTTATTTTAGCTCTGTTAAACATATGCAGCAACTAGCCATTTTAGTTTAATTCACAGAAATGAAATTAATATATCAAAGTCCACTGACCATAATATCTGATTGCCTACCAAGATTTAAAAAACAAATTGCATGCTAGACTCTGTGTGACCTGCAGCCCATAGATTGTTTGCAGATTCTAATGGCATCACCAACTGCAGACTCCTTACACTGTTGTGGCCAGTACCATCCATTGCTCAGTATTTCCAGATTTTCTTCTGTTATGCTAACCATAAACTAAACCACAAATTACAGAGCTGTACAGAGCCTTTGAGGTTTTGGTATTCATTGGGTAGACTGGGCAGAACTAGGGAAAAAGCCCAGAAATTAAGAAATATGTGTGACTTTCTTTATAGAGCACTGCAGCAATGGCTACTTCCATTTGGATCACAGTGTCTGGAGAATGTTTTAGTTAAAAAAGAAAAGTATGCATTGCCTTTCTTATGGGATACTGCAGCCATAGCTGCTTCCAGCTGGGTCACTACAACATGTACATGTCTTAGTAAAAACAAAAGCAAAAAAAAAAGGAGAGAGAGATACTAGGTAAGTGCCCAGGATGAGTGCCATTCTAGACAGCTGGCTAAGTCACCCATGCCTAAGTCCAGCTATGATTTTGAATCAGTCTTCAGGAAGCTTTTGAAGTGCAAGTAGCTCTTATGGGTTTCTCTTAGCCATCTGAAAATCTGCATGTTTTTAATCTTCTTGTTGTTTTTGCTCTCTTGGCATCATTTTCATTGCTTTGGTACACCATCTTGCATTTTTTTCCATTAAATCTAAGTTGACACATAGTGACCATTCATCTGGTTTAGGAAAGTCCTTATTATTCTTGCTACGTATTCTGTGCCTGCCATTTTGAAGATCACCTGTTATGAGGTCTCTCACTTTCATCCAGCTGAATTGTCAGTTATACAGCTTTACTCATTGTGCATTTGATCTATTATTACCCATGGTGCCTTGCTATATAAAAATTGTTGAAGTCAGGACATCTCCCTGGGATACAAGGTAAGTGAACCTGAATATTAATTTTTTGATACAACCTTGGTAGATCTATCATTATTACAGGTTTATAGCTTCATAGGAGGTTGCTAGGCTAAGGGCCATAGAACCCTTGCAAGCCTAGCCATATTTATCCTCGGTTTCCCCAATTGTTGGTGGTTAGGTTAGTGAAGTTCGCAGAGGTAAGGTCTATGGTAGTGAATACTGACTTCATCTGCCAGGAGGGATATGGGCGCCTTTCATTGCAAAAACACTTTCCTACCCTTTGATGAGTTTAAAATTACTAAATTAGATTATCTTTTCTTCCTAATGGACCTGTAAAAGGATTTCTTTCCCACTCCGACAGAGTTTGCTACATCCTCATCACTTGTGGGTCCCTGGTCTTTTGATTGTCATTTCTGCCTCTATTTGTTTTGTCTAGTATCATACCTCTCAATCTCTTTATTTAAGAAATCTGGACAAAGTCTGACAAAATGGGGGGGGGGGGGCAAAGGCCCCAAAATAGGGACATATTTTAAATATCGCTCTTATAAAGTTGCTGGAATAACAGGGTTTGTGTTAGCATGCACACATGTGATGCAGTGGTTCAGTGGTTCAGTGGTTAAATGGTTAGTCTCACTGCTTTACAGCAACAGGTTCTCTGGTTTGATAAATGACTGGGGTGTCTTCTGAGTGGAGTTTGCATGTCCTGCCTGTGTTAGTGTGGGTTTCATCTGGGTGCTCTGGTTTCTTCCCACATTCCAAAGACGTGCCTGGAGTGTTTCTCCTAGGCTTTTGCTAAAAACAAGCTCTTTCCCAGTAAACAAATAATAAATAAATACATTTTCTAAAGGATTTCAAGTCTGAAACTCAACTATATGTCACTATTTAGTGACATCAATCCTTAGATCATCCCAGTAATTTGCCAGAAAAACATACATTTTATGAGTAAAAATCTGAGGCAAAAATCAGGACATTCTGCAAAAATCTGGGTATCTGTATGTCAGTGCAGTTGGCCTGTATGAGATCAATCACAGCAAGGATACACAGAAGCTACATACCTCTGAACTACTTAGTGTCAGAATTCTGAACAATGCCAAAAATGGTGGTGGGACAAAGGGCCAATGTCAAAGAGTGAGTTTAAGTATTGCTCGTAAAAACATAGAAAGTTGTTGGAATAACAACATTAGCATGCATTTTTAAGGGGATGAAGTCTGAAACTCAAATAACTGTCATTGTTTAGAAATGTCAGTCTTCAGTGATTTGACAAAAAAACACAAATTTTATTAAGAACAGACAAAAAATATAAGACAAAAATATGGATATTCTGTGAAATTCTGGAGAGTTGAGAGGTATAAGCTAGGCATATTTCCCAGTCATTGCATGATGGTTATGTTTGTCTTTTCGGCTTTTCCTGGTTAGGGGTCGCCACAGCCGAACTCTGGTCCGCTAATGATTGGCAGTCAATTTTTTTATGGTGCCGAGCTGTCAGCCCGATGTCCAACCTTCAGCGAAGGCACACCCATTCACGCATGTCTTTCAGAGGCCACTCGACCGTGGGGAGGACAGGCAGACTCCACACAGAAGGCACTCCAGCTGAAAATCAAACAGGAGACCCTCTTGCTGTGAGGCAACAACGCTGCTGCTGTACCACTGCGGCTTTTCCATTGCATGATTGGTTATGCTCTATTAAAAATGTATCTCGGTCATCAGAGGGAGACAGAAGTAGAACTGATTTAACTATGTATTTACTAAAATTACTGTTAATGTTTTCTTTTTCTTAAAACTATTTAATCTTCTTTGTACTATCATTATTATAGTCTGCATATTACAAAATATGAATACTGAGAAAATAGTTTAAAATAAGATTTCTGCATTAGTACTGAACAGGGTGATTTGTCTTAATTAGGCTACTGCTCTGTGTAGTATAATGTCTTGTTATTGTCTGAGCTGGGTATTCCATGATACACACATGCACACACTCATGTTTAGGTGTGTGCATGTATGTATACAAATGCTCATACTTAAACATGAGTGCACGCACATTTATATGTAATCATATTAATGAAAACCTAATCTAGAAATGAGGTGGTTAAATACTTCTACATTTAAAGCCTAGTCAGGCGACTGAAAACTATCTCAGTGCAACATTTGAGTAGATCAAAAAAACACCCAAGTCAATTATTTATCTATAGCTGCATTACAAGGTGTTCGATTATAGACTGAAGTTTCAGGTACTGGCTACATTTCAAAAATCACTCAAAGATAAGATGAAAAAATCCTCCAAGTAGCTTTTATTAGCAGGAAAAGCAAGCAGAGTAGTTATACAATTCTTTTTCAGTTCATTTAACAGGCATGTTTACTTTAAAATTGTCTTGACTGTTTTCCTTCCTGATATATCTGTATTTTCTTTCCTGCAAATTTTTATTTATTTATTATGCTGTAGTCCTATTCTTTTAAAGTCTGAATTTATAGAAGCATACAGAAAACAAAGAACAAGTGACATTTATTTCTGATTCTTGTTATTCTATTTTTCTCTGCGAAAAACAAGAATTTCTGACATCCATCAATCAAACGAGTGCCTACCACATCTGAAATGTATCACCTTCCATCCCTGTGAATGGAGAAGATAAGCTGCCAGTGAGACCAGCTGCTGGCACTGAAAACAAACAGATGCCAACAATTCTCAGGAGACCATTACAGTGTAGAGTTTGTTACATCGCACAGAAAGTATGATAAATACCACATCAATTTCAGGTGCAGTAAAAAATAAATTGAAAGGCTGAACAGTTAGTGTTCTGGGGTAATATATGAGAAAAACCTGCATGTTCACTCACATGGACATACATAGAATCCTAAGTATCTTAGTAAGTGAATCGCTATAAATTACATCAGCCCCATTCATTTTTGTCCACCAGACACTGCAGTAATCTTCATACAGCATTTGGGATTTCAATTCCACAGTCCTGTAGGTGTCTTCTCTCAGAATGATATCCCATAAGTAAAAAGTATCTTATTTTTTTTCAGCATCATTGAATTTTTTTATACAGCTTCTTTTATACATACATTTGGACCGTGAACAGGTACCTTGTTCCAGTACCACAATTCATCTTGTTGGTTAGACAAAATCAGCTATCTGTTCTTTCAATACTAATAATAATTGACTCTGAGGCATAAAGGGATGGAGCCCTGATTGTGACCCAGATGACCTGAGATCAGTTTGTGTCTTGGCTGCTAGAGGAGCCAAGCCCGGAAGGGTAGGAAGGAGTGACATTTTGTCAGCTTGATCTTTCTGGGAGGGAAAGAGGAAGGGAAGGAGGGATGAGATTTATTTATCTACTTATGTATTTGGCATTTGTTTACCAGGAAAGCCTGACTGGGTAATGAGGTACCCATTTTCAGAAGAGGCCCGGGGAGAAAAGCTCCAGATACATATGGTTAACAGAATGTAAACCTAGACAGACATAATAAAGTCATAACATTCAAGCACACAATGTGAAAAACTACACATTAGTTTGTCAGAATAAAAACTCAGCAGACATAATAAAGTCATAGTGTCCAAGCATAAATGATATGTACAGCCTGATAGGAAGATGCATCATTATTTACATAATAGATGATTATCATAATGATTATTAATATTATAGAGGTCATGAAATATGGTAACATATTATATTAGTGAAGGCATGGGATAGTGCAAGTAAAGAAGGGTAGGGTGTGATAAAGGGGATAGTAGGAATAGATGTGAACAAGGTATGAGTGCAACATCAGGGGAGTATGTGTAGAGGAAGAGAGGGTAGGGTAAGTTAGTAGTGTGGATACAGAGAATAGAGATAGAAAAAATGTATAGGAGTACTTCAGCCTGGCCTCATACAGGGGCAAATCCAAGCTTTGTTGAAGTCTTCTTTTATAGAGGTTTTGAAGGAGGGCAGGTTAGTAACAGTATTGATAATTAAAGGAAGGGAGTTCCACGGTTTTGCCAAACAGCAGGAGTAAAAGCTTAGGCTTGGAGTTTTGTTAGGTTTATAAGTTGTAAGGAGAGGTTTGTCTTCAGATCCAACATGTTTATTTAGAATATAAAAGTTGATTAATGGACTAAGAGCAGGACAAGCTAGTGGGTTGTGGATGATTTTGTATACCGTAGTAACTTGTAAGTATTGGAAGTGGAGGGGGAGTTCAAGCCATCTTACAGAATGTAATTTTGTTATAGTAGCTTTCTATTTTTTGGGGGGAGATCTGTAATTTAGTTGGAATTGGGGCCCCATACAACAGTGAGGGCAAGAGGTAGGTTTTGGCAAGAGTACTTTTGGTAGCTGCTGTGAGGAAGTTTTTATTCCTGTATAGCATGCCTAGTTTTTGATGTTTATTTTATACTGTTTTGTATGTGTAGTTCAAACTTGAGATTATCATCAGTTGTGACACCTAGTAGTTTGGTATGTTGAGCCATTTCAATTTCAATATTGTTGGTTGAAAGGATCTTGACGTTTGTTTTGTTGGAGCCATGGGGTTTGATGGTGAAAAGAAGGAGCTTTGCATTTTTGGGGGTCAGTAGGAGTTCAGCACGGGAGAGCCATGTTTCTATGGAAGAGAAAGCTTGTTGTGTAATGTGTTGTAGGTGAGTTAATGTGTCTGATACGCAGATGACAGTGGCGTCATCTGCATATTGGATTAGAGTGCCTTCACAGGTGGATGTATGCAAGTTATTGATGGAGACATTAAATAGTAATGGGCCAAGAATGGATCCTTGAGGTACACCTGTGGGGCTGATGTGATACGGGTAGACAGAGCCCCTGCCATTTTGCTTCTTGCTGCCTGTCAGCTAGGTAGCTAGAAAACCACTGAAGTGAGGATAAGGATAGACCAATGCTGGAAATTTCTTTAAGGAGTTCAGGATGAGATACCATGTCAAATGCTTTTGACAAATCTAGAAATACTACACATATTTGTTTGCCAGTGTCACAGGCTTTGTTGACAGAATCCATGAAAGATAATCAGGCTGTTGAGGTACTGTGTGCAGATCTAAAACCATTTTGCATGTGGGAAAGTAGATTATTGTGTATAAGATGGTGGAGAAGTTGTAGGTGCACACATTCCCTGGAATCTTAGAGAGGGGGGACAAGATTGCAATAGGATAAAAGTTTGTGATATCAGTGGAGTTGCCTCCCTTACATAAAGGGATAATGTGTGATCTTTTCCTTAGGTTAGGGACATGTGATTCAGCTCTGGATCTATTAATTAAGATGTTAAAAGGGAATGCTATTGCCTCTGCAGCAAGCTTTAGGTATTCTGGTGGGAAGTTGTCTACTGAGGTAGAGCAAGGTTTCAGTTTTTGTAGTATTTTTTTTATTATTTGAGATAAAGGGATGGGCTGAAAAGTAAGCTGGGGATGTTTTGGTTTTTGGCTATGAGGGAGGGGTTGGTTGTGTGTGTGTGTAATGTGTGGGGTGTGTAGAGATTAATATTGGGAGTATTAGTAGAAGTAGTGAGTTGGGGTGGATGAGTTGGGTTTACTTGTAGGTTGGATGTGGACTCTATAAAGTAAGTGTTGAATCTGATGGCTGATTGAAGAGGTGGTATATTGGGGTATGGACTGGGATTATTTTTATTTCCTGGGTTGACTAGTGATGTTACAGAGGACCAGAATTTCTTAGGGTTGTTTTTGTGGTTATCTTGAATGTAGGACCAGTATGATTTTTTTATAATGCAATATTTATTTTTTTTGATTGTGGAATGGTCTATATAACTGACGATTTATGTCATTTTTATTCTTTAGACAGGAAGTCCATGCTTTGTCCCTGTCTTTCATTAGATTTTTACATGATTTGGGGAACCAGCCATAGGGAATGGTTATTTTTTATTCTTTTTGTTCGCTGAGGGGCTAGGGAACTAAGAATCCTTAGGAAGGTGCTGTTAAAATGTTCAACTGCATCATTAGGGGGAAGTCTTTTTAGGATGGACTAGTCTATAGCTTTTTGAGATTCATTAAGTACCTCTTTGATGAATTTTTGTAGGCTGCATATAGCTTTGAACTTGTGTTGCTTTGTGAGTTGAGTGATAGTGCTGTTTTTATAGGCTGGTAGGTGGTCACTTAAGGAGTCGGGAGGTGTGCCTGAGGATGTAAAGTTAAAAGAGTTCTAGAGTAGTATCCAGTCAAGGGTGGAGTGCTGGATATTATTTTTGCTATAAATTGAGTAAAACCAGAGAGGTTTATACTTGTTTTTTGGGTAGTGTGAGGTCAGTGTCTGCCAGTCACTGTTAACACCCCCAGGATAATTGTTTCATTCAGTATTGTTTCATATATCCAGGTTAGAATACTTTCTGGAATGGAAATGTTTTGTTCAGGAGGAATGTATAAAACAACTATACAGATGTTCTTAGATGAGTTAAGTTTTAGAAATGTTATAAGGATTTTGGTTGCAGATAATTTTGGTATAGTATTTGAGTATGGGGAAATTATCACATTGTTAGGGAATATTAGGGCTATTCCACCATCTTTTTGATGTGTTCTGTGTACTCTGATAATACTGTAATCAGGGGGGAAGAAGTTCAGTATCTTTTATTTCTGGTTTTAGCCAAGTCTCTGGAATAGAGATGGAATTCTGTATACAATTAGGCACTTCTTTGGTGAAGGGGATATGTACTGTAACTCCAGGACAGATTACTATTAAGAATTGGCATTTTGGCTGGAACCAACTGACATTACATGTGACAATGTGCAGAACATTTGCAGCTCCATCTGGTTACGCATTCCAAAAAAATCTCCCTATACATGACAGCATATATGACACTTCTGGAGGCTCCATTCCATGTTTTCCCATTTCCTTCCCACAACACCTGCAGCTGAGGCAGTTTGAGCCCTGTGGAACAGTGTCAAGGGCATGACGATCAAGAGTGTTTGCAGCAAAAAGCAGCAAATGGTCAACTAGAAATAATGCAATATGGAGGCAAAACTATGTATGAAAAAACACTAATAATGCCACTGCAGTGTAATTCACACTTCATTATTATATGTATCACAGGTGCATACAGACACAGCTGCCACAGCAACAGCAACGATAACTCTTTCACAAGGTTGGTAGCAGCGAGTATCCCTAACAGCACACTCCTGCTTGCAAGGGAGCAATATATTTTCCAGTGAGTGACTGTGTTCTGGTGGAGACTTAAGGGCAGAGTTTCTCTTATCCTTACTAGGGAGGATTTGCAAATATCACACATCATATACAGCAGCAAATGTGATGCAGTGATACAGCTCCATGTGCACTACTGTGAAGGGAGAGAAAATTAAAAGGAAAAAGATCAGCTATCTAGGCACCAAGTAAAAACAACAGAGCACCACTGTGTTCTTTGGCTGAACTGCTCATCAGATAGGCCTAATCTGTAGTAAATTACAGGACAAGGAGTGTTAAATCAGATGGTTACTGTAAGTGAAGAACACAGGAAATAACTCAGACATGATTATTTGATAACATGTGGTCCTAATGGAGAGCTGCCCAGGCAGCTGAGTGCACAAATGTGTACTGAAAAGAAATATAAAAATTCACAAATTTTAGTGATGTTGTAGGTGCACCCCCCCCCCCCCAACCATTCTGATTGCATACAAAGAAAATTTAGCTCAGTACTCAAGTGTGTCTGTCTGGAAGAATATCTCTAGAGAGTACACTGCTCTTGGTTTACCCATCCATTATGCTACTTCGACTCATTAAGTTTTCTAAAGGCATAAACTTATCAGTGATATAAGATCTTTTATACAATGTGGCTGCAATAATGTCCCCTATCAATGATCAATTGCCATTTGAGCAAATTTCTAACTTTTTTAATGACATTTTTTCAAAGTTATCATTGTCCAGAGGTCTTTCCATTGTAACTTAGGGGATGCTACATCATAGCTTGTGTGAGAATGCTGTGCACTGCATTAAGGTTTTCATTTTCCCCACCACTGTGTGATTATGAAATATATAAGTAAGTAGTAAGTAATATGTAAGTAATAAGTGTGGAATATATATAAGGGTGGGGTTGGGTGAATTTCCCCTACAGAAATCATGTTTCCAGCACTGCAGTGATAGTTTTGGTTAGCTGTGGTTTAAATCAGTTATGACTGAGAAGCAGACCTCTCACCTGTCCAGATTTTCACAGAATAACCAGATTTTTGCCTCACATGTTTGGTCTGTTTCTCATAAAATCTGTGGTTTTCTGGCAAATAACTAGGATGATCTGAGAATTGAAATCACTAAATAATGATATACATTTCAGTTTCACACTTCATATTCTTCAGAAAAATGCAAGCTAAGACAAATCCTGTTAATTCTATCAACTTTCTAAGTTTATAAGAGCAATATTTAAAATATGTTCTTATTTTTGGGCCTTTTTCCCCCATTATGTCAGGCTTTGTGCAGATTTCTTGCACTAAGTGGTAGCGAGGTATGCTGAGAAGTGTATTTGTGAGTGCTTGTGCCTCTGTTTATCATGGACGAGGCATCATAGCACTCACAGTTTCCTTTGGAAACTATGTGGAAATCAACATCATTAGTGGAAAACAATGCACAGCTTTCAGCACATTGGTTCAATATCAATATCCAGTCAAAGCAGATGACACTGAACCTGTCAACAAGTTAATCCTTGTTGTATTATCCTTACAGTAGTGGAATATTTGAAAGTTATAAATTTTTTTCATTAAGCTCTTACAGATTCCACAAATTCATCTGTGGCATATCAAAAGTCCTTCCCCATAATCAGCAGCTTTGAAATAGTAGCACTTGTAGTAGTAGTAGGAAGTAATATATTTCCACAGCAGCTGATACATGCATGTTTAATTCTCACTTCTTGTACTACAGGAAGGTATCCTGTCATAACATTGGGTGTGCTAGCTATCTATTTGTACTTCCTTTGTAAAAACTGCCTGTGCTGTGGTGTGCTCGCTTCCTCTTAGTTACTCTGATCTATGCAGCCTGAGTACCAGTTGCAATGAGCAGCACGGCCTTAGTGTGACTAATAACCAGTCCAACAAACTTCCACAGCTGTAATACTTTCCCCAGCCCCTCTTTAGATCCTCATTTTAAATCTGGTCATTATGAAGAGTCAACACAAAAAAACTTTCTCTATTGACATGTTTGTAGCACTTGGAACACTGAGGCAGTATATGAATTGCCTTGTGCTCACTGATAACAAACTCCTACAAAACACAAAGGGCTCTTATCTGTGAAAGGTGTACTTCCTAACTCAGCTGGAGGTATCCATCTCTCAGCCATCTAAATGCAGTGAGCTTCACACTGTTTTACCCCTAGCATATACCTGGGCAACATCCGCAGATGGCAGACTTTAAGCTATCTTATGTTGAGGCCATTAAAACATCTTTACCTCAGCCTCCTAGGACTCGGAAAACTAGGCATCAGGGTAAGCCCCCAAATTTACCACCTGCACACAACTGCCTTCAACAGCTCACACACAATGTACAGCTCATTCTGACACAGTGGGGAATATAGACACTAACAGGGGTCACATAATTAGCAGGCAGAAGCCCTTAGGGCAGCAAACTCAAGCATGTTTTTTCTGACAGTATCCTTTTAGTAGGTGACTCCATAGTTAGACACACAGATGATCCACTCACCAGGCTGAGCAGATACAGAGTAATGGTTAGTTGCTTCTCAAGATATATAATGTCACTAAAGCCTTCAAGTCACATCATCCAGGCACACATATGACCTGATCATTGTAAATGTGGGAGTCAGTGACTTTAGCATCACCTCCTTGAATCATGTGAAGAGTGATATGATGGAGCTCTGTGACTTTACATCTGGAAATGCTAGTACTGGGCAGTATGGTAGCATTGCCAAAAATAATCCTGCAATAGAAACAAAAGATAACTGACTTTAATTATTAGTTTAATCTCTGGTGTCATTCTAGGGGGACCCTGTATATATCAGCCAAGGATGAGATGGCTGACAGCCCTGGCTGCTTTGCTAGGGTTAATCATATCTTGCTCACCTCATGGTATCTGTATATTGGCTAAAACTGTCTTTTTCACAGTACGGCGTTTTTAAGGCAAGGTCACTTTCCTCAAATTACACTCATAGCTAGCCACAATCAAAATCATATAAAAGTATCACTGCTAAATGCTAGAAGCCTAAACAAAACCACTGTACAGGCATTCCTAACCCTTAAAAATAATAATATATGTGTAATTTATGAAACACTGCTTCAGAGCAGTGAAAGTACCCCACAGTGCAGGGTGTTAATGCCCATTGCTTCTTCAAACCCAACACCAAATTAGATGTTGTAGCTTGTGGGGGTGTATCTGCGCTCCTAAGAAACCATTTCACCTCCAGATTTGCAATACAGTACAATGATCTAGAACTCTTCCACATTTTTCTTATAGTAAACAAAACCCAGTACCACACAGTAACCAACCAATGAATCCTGTCTATAATATCAGCAGACCATGGGGTATATCTTAACAAACTGACATCCTTCACTATAGAACCTAACACTGTACTCTTGGGTGATTTCAACTATCCCTTGATTGACTGGGGAATGCACACCACATTAAACAAGTATGCGCAGATATTTATTTATTTACTGGCATTTGGTTACCAGGAAAGTCCAACTTGGCACAGGTACCCTTTTTCAGTGGATACCTGGGGAGAAACGCTCCAAGGTATCATGTGTAATACAATCAATATTTAAAATAACAAATTGTATAATATAGTTGCAGTGAATGCATAGCATAATAGTTGGTATAATAAGATTTTTATTGATATTTAAAAACATTAAACTTAACAAGCCTTATATTGGGACTTTACAGACTGAAGAGTGGTGTGTAAGATAGGTAGGAGTGATTTAAGAAATGCAACAGAGTCAGGTATTAGAGGAGATAAGCAAGTCTGAGTGGTAATAGAGAAGTAGTGATAGAATAGTAATTTGATTGTGCTAATTATAAGTCGGTAGTAGTTTAAGAAGTACAATAAAGTGAGGTATTAGAAAGGGATATGCAGGCTAACTGGTTTAGTGCTTTAAAGGGATGTATAAGAAAGGTGATGAAGGGTGTTAGAGAGCTATGTCCCAGATGAAGAGCAGGTACTAAGCCAGAAGGCAGAGATGAAGTCTTTTAGTAATGGTTTGAAAAGATGAAGGTGCGTGATAGATCTGATTGATACTAGAATTTTATTCCAAGTTCTAGAGACATTATTGGAATACAAATTGACTGCAGCAACCTCATATGGTTTGTTGATGGTAAGCAGTTTATTATTTGACAGAAGAGGACAATTTGGAAGACAGTATTGGCGAAGGTGTCTAATTGCTGGACAGGTGGATGGGGTATGGATGATTTTTTTAGGTTAAGATGAGCTAACTATAAGACAGGTAGTGGGGAAGCTTGAGCCATTTAAGTGTTTTAGTGCTAAAGAGTGGTGAGTCTGGTAAGGATTGTTACAAGTGAATCTGGTAATTTATCATAGCACTGTTCAAGTTTAGAACTAAGTGAGGCTTGTAGGTTGGTCATGATAGGAGCTCCATATAGCAGACAGGGTATGAGGTAAGTGGTAGCTGTAGGTATCCTGGCAGAATCTGTAAGAAATTTCTTTACTCTATGTAGGGTGTCTAGTTTTTGATGGGTTTTCTTAATGCTGCTGTGGATATGTAAATCAAATTTAAAATTGTCATTGATTGTCATGTCAAGTAGTTTTGTATGTGGCGTAGCTTCAATCATGGTAATGTTTACAGAAGAAATTTAAATTTTTTTCATGGAAATGGGGCAAGGAAAAAGGAGAAGTAATTTAGTTTTGCGGAGATTTAGTAGCAGATGATAATCCTGTGGCCAACTTTCAACAATGTTAAATGCTTCTTGAGTAATTCTCTGAAGATGTGTTAGGTCATCAGAAATGCATATTAGGGTAGAATTATCAGCATATTGTATGAGAGAAGCTTGGTGAGAGGATTTATGTAAAATGTTAATGAATATATTAAAGAATACAGGGCCAAGAAGGAACTATGTGGGACACCAGTATTGACAGATAGGAAGGGAGAAAAAGTGGAGCTCCATTTAACAGACTGATATCTATCAGTTAAGTAATTGTTAAACCATAGTAGTGAAGCTTGTGATAGCCTGAAGGAAGACAGCTGGTAGAGGAATTTTCAGTGATAGACTAGATCACAAACTTTAGAGAGATCAAGGAATACAGAGGAGACAAGTTTGCCTTCATCTCTGGCTTTGATAATAGTATCTGTGAAAGTTAATAAAGCTGTAGTAGTGCTATGGGCAGGGTCTAAAACCATGCTGTGTGGCAGTCAGGAACTTTTCCCGAAGAATATGTTGAAGACGGTACTTGTGAATGCACTTCATCAGAATTTTTGACAAAAAGGATAATATGTTGATAGGTCTGAAACTGGTTATATCTGATGAGATTGCTCCATTATAAAGGTGGATGATGAAGAATGTTTTGCATGCAGAAGGAACGTATTATTCCTTGATAGATCTGTTAATTAGAAAAGACACAGATAGGCTATGGAACTGGCAGCCAGCTTGAGGTATTCTGTTGGGAGATTATCTACTGAAGGATTACAGGGTTTCAGTTTAAGAAGTAGTGATATTATGTAGAGGTTGGGAAGGGTTTAGGGTGAAACAGGGGATGTTTCCTGTCAGAAGAAATGACATGTCAGGATTGTTGGGAGGAAAATCTTTTGTAAGGGCTTAAATGCTTTCTATAGAATGTGTATTAAACTGGGCAGCTGTTTTGGAGGGAGTGCCAAGGTAGACTATATTATTAATAGAAGACCAGAATTTGTTAGGGTTGGAAGACTGATTTAGTAAGGGATTACTGAAGTAGATTTGTGTGTCTGTTATAATATAGCAATAACTGATAATGTTGGTGTGGTATATTGAAGATTTACCCACAGCTGGTGTGGTTTAATCACGAGGGCAAAACCTGAGTGATTAAATAAAGCCAACCATGAGTAAATTTCAATATACCACAACCACGGAGTCGGTTATTGCTATTATACAATGACATTATTTAAGAAAAAAAAATACTTACTTTTCTTAAATAATGTCTTTGTATAATGGTGCATTACTGTTCTTCCATGGCTGGTGGTATACTGCTTCATTGTGTTGATGTACTGCACATGCGTATGGGACTTGTATTCCCATGCATACCAAGTACATCAGTGCTCGGGAAAGTAAGCAACGGAGAAAAGAAGATCTCCATTGTTTCACTTTTCCTTTCTTTTTTTTTTTTTTTTAATTAAAAAAAAAGGTTCGGGAAGTTTAGGGTAGGAGAGAGACAGAATGGAGGAAATACAAGGGAAATCAGGTATGTGTCTTTAGTTTTAAACATACCTGATTTCCCTTGTATTTTCTGCATGGTGTCTCTTTCATATGTCCGGACTCCAGACTACAAATTTTGTTTTTATTTTTTATTGGAAAATAAAAGTTAAAATGAAAGAATATACCAACGGAAAATGTCCAGGCGACCGGATCTTTTTCCTTTGGTATATTCTTGGCTTTATAACAGGCACGCTGATTGGGCTGGCCAATCAGCGTGCTCATTTTAGAATGTTAAATGCCAGTCATTGTAAAATATGTCTTTTAGTACAGTTACATGGTTCTTTAAAGCATTGTAGTTTTTTTCAAAAATCTGTATTTTAACCATTCTTTCCAAGCTCTATCTCTTTTATACATTAGGTACACGCTCTGAGTGGATAAATAAGGAGTATGGTTATTCTATTATTTTTGTTCTACTTGGAGCCAGATTATTGAGGGTTTTCAGGAAAAGTGAGTTAAATTTGTGGACAGCTTCATCAAGTGGAATATTTTTCAGGATAGACCAGTTAAAGGAGCTTAGAATACTGTTAAATGCAATAGGGTTAAATATAGTGCGATTATGTAAAGTTCTAAGTAAGTGATGTTTGACATGATGGTTCCCAATTCTGCATATACAGGGAGATGAAAAAAACACAATCCAAACTACGAATATCCAACAAGAAAAGAAGATAGAGGCCAGGAAAGTCCACCACAGATATTTATTAATACTCCAAATATAAAATTAAACACTTTTGTTTCCCAATCGAAACTTCATCAGAATAAAGTGCAAATATATATATATATATATACACACTCCCAAAATCAATGACATCATTTCCTAAACTAATTTAGCCACTTGAAATGCCATTGCATTCAAATGACATTAAAACACATCTATATTTACATATAACAAAGGATGTGTCTGAGTCCATTATAGAATGCAATAAATGAGTAGGATATATACTGTGAAATGAATATATGTTTTATAAAGAATTTGTTGTAGTAAAATAAAAAATACTGAATGTATACATTTACCAAAGTAAATATAATTATACTCATTTTAAAAGCATAAACCATAAAGACATATAAAAAGAAAATGTATAATACATGCATAATAAATGCAAATACATTAAGCAACTATGTCAATAGTCAACTGAAAAAGGGCTCTAAAGACGAATAATGAATTCTGAATAGGACCTACTATAAATAGCTAAACATTTTCATACTCAATAAAATATATCATTCATTGTAATAAAATATGATGCATTCATTATTTCATAAAAAATTGTGCTTTTAACCTTAAAATTAAACTGATTGAGATGGCACTATTTAATCCAGGTGGCTCAGAAGCATTAGTTCTTAATTGCCATCTCAGTTGTTTTAACTCTAAAAAATCATTCAGGGGACCCCCCTCCTCACCCACAATGGCTTGATCAATTACTGTGAACTTAAATTTATGCCCTGCATGCATTGCTGTATGTACAGCCAAAGCATTTTTCTTATATTTTTTGTTAATGTCGTAATTATGTTGGTAAATACGTGTCCTTAAAGAATTGATGGTTTTCCCTATATAAAAACTGGTGCATAAGGCACAGGATACTACATAAGCCACAGCTTTACTGCTACATGTATATTTTTTGTTTATATGTATTTTTCCATATTGTGGTATTAATATCCTGACATTGTAGGCAAAACCCACATCTAGTCATACCATCACCCAGAGTACTTGGAATTTTGTACATTTCTATAATATTTTTTATGCTCTGATCTTTTTTGTAAATGACTCTAGGTTCTGGCCCAACAAGTTTTAAATGTTCACTATTAGTTTTAAAAATGTTCCAATTGTGAATTAAAATCTTTTTTATATCATAAAAATGGTTATTAAATTTTAAGATAATGGATTTTTGCTCACATATCTCTTGTGGTTTAATATTATTGTTGTTGCTTGAATAGTCCTGTATCTTCCCTAAAAGGGGAGAAAACAGCCCTTGTTCTCTCTTCCTTGTAACCTCATCAAATATAGAGTCTAAAAAATGGATGGATACTCCCTTTTAATTAACGTATTCTTTAAGACCCCTAGTTGTCTTATAAACTCACTGGATTCAGAGACCATTCTTGCTAGAAGCACCCCTTGTCCCTAGACCAGTGATTTTTTTTCTGATGTATTGGATGACAACTTTTAAAATGCAGGAGGGAATTAGAATACGTTGGCTTTCTATAGATATTGGACGTAAATTCTTTTTTTTCTTGTCTTTAATAATCTTAATATCTAAATAATTAGCTTCCTCCTTGGAGACAGTACTAGTAAACTCAAGAAAATGTGTGCTTGTATTAATAAATTCTAAGATTTTTTTTCAATTCTTGTTCCCCTGCTTTCCAAAAGACTATGATATCATCTAAATATCATCCATAGAATGATCACCCCTCCTTAAACTCACTTTTAAACACTATTTCTAGTTCTCAAAAGGTCAAAACAGTGTATTCTTAAGTTGATTGTCAATGAATCTGGTTATAAGAAATGTTTTTTAGGCTCTAGCATCCACAATCGGTCTCAAAGGTGGGTCCTGAAGGTTCTTGTGTATCTTCGGGACCCCAAAGATGGGAGGAATTTAATTAATTTTGGTTTTCACTTTGAGGGCACTGTTCAGACACAAAGTATCAACCATCCATGTAGAAAGCAAAGTGTATTAAATCCCCCTCTAAATCCTAGTGTACAATTGTATGAAAGAATGTGCAAGTTTGATATTAGAAACATGCTAAAGAATGACAGAAAGCAAGATAATAAATGCAACATGACTAGAGATGAAATGAATATTTTGATTAATTTATGTAAGAATACAGATATTAGAATAGTAAAACCTGATAAAGGTGGTGGCTTGGTTCTGATGAACCATAATATCTATGCTAATTAAATGTTATGTATTCTATATACAGATACTTATGATGAAATCAGCATAAATGAGAAAAATATTGCATATAAGAAAGTTGATGTCATGCTTGATGAGATGGTACTAAATGCTGAGATTATGGAAGATGAATATAGACTTATGCTCATGAAACATCCAAAAATTCCTACCATCTTTGGGGTCTCGAAGATTCACAAGAACCTTCGGGTCCCACCTTTGAGACTGGTTGTGGATGCCAGAGCCTCAAAAACATTTCCTATAGCCAGATTCATTGACAATCAATTTAAGAATACATTGAGAAATTGCCAGTGGATCTTAAAAGATTCCTGGGATTGCCTTCAAAAGATTACTATAGACAAATATAGTGATGATTTATTATTGGTCACCATAGATATAAAAGATCTATTTTCCATCATCCCGCATAACGTAGGTATTGATTGGTTTTGCACGTTTCTCTGTAAAACATACAGACTTAAGGCATGATCGTATTTTAACCATCCAGGCACTTATGGAAGCTGTTTAGGAAACAAATATTATTATATTTGAAGGGCAACTTTTTAGGCAAGCAAAAGGTGTAGCAATGGGGGCAGCCTGCGCCCCCATTTTTGCCAACATTGTTTTGGCCTTTTGGGAACTAGAAATTGTGTTTAAAAGTGAGTTTAAGGAGGGGTGGTCTTTCTATGGACGATATTTGGATGATATCATAGTCTTGGAAAGCAGGGAAACAAGAATTGAAAAAATTCTTAGAATTTATTAATACAAGCACAAATTTTCTTGAGTTTACTAGTACTGTCTCCAAGGAGGAAGCTAATTATTTAGATATTAAAATTATTAAAGACAAGAACAAAAAAAATTTACGTCCAATATCTATAGGAAGCCAATGTTTTCTAATTCCCTCCTGCATTTTAAAAGTTGTCATCCAATACATCAGAAAAAATCACTGGTCAAGGGACAAGGGGTGCGTCTAGAAAAAATGGTCTCTGAATCCAGTGAGTTTATAAGACAACTAGGGGTCTTAAAGAATATGTTAATTAAAAGGGAGTATCCATCCATTTTTTTAGACTCTATATTTGAGGAGGTTACAAGGAAGAGAGAATAAGAGCTGTTTTCTCCCCTATTAGGGAAGATACAGGACTATTCAAGCAACAACAATAATATTAAACCACAAGAGATATGTGAACAAAAATCTGTTATCTTAAAATTTAATAACCATTTTTATGATATAAAAAAGATTTTAATTCACATTTGGAACATTTAAAACTTGTTGGGCCAGAACCTAGAGTCATTTACAAGAAAAATCAGAGCATAAAAAATATTATAAAAATGTACAAGATTCCTAGTACTCTGGGTGATGGTATGACTAGAAGTGGGTTTTGCCTACAATGTTGAGATATTAATAAAGGCAATGAGGTAATAATGCCACAATATGGAAAAGTACATATAAACAAAAAATATACATGTAGCAGTAAAGTGGTGGTTTATGTAGCATCCTGTGCCTTATGCACCAGTTTTTATATAGGGAAAACCATCAATTCTTTAAGGATACGTATTTACCAGTATAATTACCACATTAACAAAAAAGATAAGAAAAATGCTTTGGCTGTACATACAGCAATGCATGCAGGACATAAATTTAAGTTCACAGTAATAGACCGAGCCATTGTGGGTGGGGGGGGGTCCCCTGAATAACTTTTTAGAGCTAAAAGAATTGAGATGGCAATTAAGAACTAATGCTTCTGAGCCTCCTGGATTAAATAGTGCCATTTCAATCAGTTCAATTTTAATGTTAAAAGCACACTTTTTTATGAAATAATGAATGCATCATATTTTATTACAATGAATGATATATTTTATTGAGTATGACAATGTTTAGCTATGTATAGTAGGTCCTATTCAGAATTCATTATTCGTCTTTAGAGCCCTTTTTCAGTTGACAATTGACATAGTTGCTTAATGTATTTGCATTTATTATGCATGTATTATACATTTTCTTTTTATACATCTTTATGATTTACGCTTTTAAAATGAGTATAATTATATTTACTTTGGTAAATGTATACATTCAGTATTTTTTATTTTACTACAACAAATTCTTTACAAAACATATATTCATTTCACAGTATATATCCTACTCATTTATTGCATTCTATAATGGACTCAGACACATCCCTTTGTTATATGTAAATATAGATGTGTTTTAATGTCATTTGAATGCAATGGCATTTCAAGTGGCTGAATTAGTTTAGGAAATGATGTAACTGATTTTGGGTGTGTGTGTATATATATATATATATATATATATATATATATATAGGTGGGGTTGCATTTGCACTTTATTCTGATGAAGTTTCAATTGGAAAACGAAAGTGCTTAATTTTATATTTGGAGTATTAATAAATATTTGTGGTGGACTTTCTTGGCCTCTATCTTCATATACAGGGAGATCATCACTAAGGGAATCAGAGAGGATACCACTGGAGAAATAATTATTGAACACCAATATCCAGTCGAGAACTGAGCCACTGTTTTGGGAATAGTTATAACATGTGGGAAGGGGAAATTAGTTGAGTCAATCCAATCAAGTTTTGGGGAGTTGATGGAAATTTTGTGGAGGTAATCTACCAACTGAAATTGACTTTACCTAGAATTATACTTTCATTAGAAATTGTATGTGAGATGCAGTTTAGGATGTTTTCCAGGGTTGTAGCATTATTACCTGGGGGAATATAGAGTACTATAATACATAGTTGCTTATGGTTATTTAGGTCAAGATGGGAGATTAGGAGTTCAGCATTGTGGAATTTGGGAATAGGTTTATTGTAGGATAGGATTTTAAGATAGTCAGGATATAGTAAAGCTACTCCACAATTTTAACACCAAACGTAAGAACTAGGAGCAAAACAATGAAGGGTTGACACTCTTCTGTCTCAAAAGATCAGTCCATAGTTCTCAAACCAGAACCAAGTTTATTGCGTGCACATAAGACAACAGTGGTTAGCGCTTTCGCTTATCGCTTCATCAGACGTCTGATGAAGCGATAAGCGAAAGCGCTAACCACTGTTGTCTTATGTATGGACTGATCTTTTGCCATTCCAGCATTTACGCTACTTTAATAAGAGGAGTGTTAACCGTTCATTGAATTACGGACTAATCTTTGCCGTTTCAGTATTTATGGTATTTCAGTATTTATGGTATTTGAGACAGAAGAGTGTCAACCCTTCATTGTTTTGCTCCTAGTTCTTACGTTTGGTGTTATTTTACAGTGCTTGCTACCAGGAGCATTTACCCCACGCGGACTGTACTTGATCTTTGTTACTCCACAATTTTGTTTTTAGTTCTATCAGCCCTGATGATATTATAACCATGGTATGATATTTCAGACTCAATGATATGGGTTTTTAGCCATGTTTCAGTTATGGAAATAATATCTAGTGTGTTGCAGGAGATCCAAGCATGGAGTTCTGAAATTTTATTATACGTATATGCTGCAAGTATTTAAGGAAATTAATTTAACCTGTTTGTGTGAGTTTGGGATAGGTGGGTTGGGTTTGGTGATGGTGGTGTGGTCGCTGTTTTGGAAGGAGATAGGTGGGCTAAGTAGGAGGAGGGGGGTTGGCTTGGGATGAGATGTGGAAGATACTGGGGAGTCAGGATGGAAGGAGGGGTGGGAGTTGGGATGAATATCCCCACAGAGTGGTAACAAAGCTTGTTTTGGGGGTTTAACTTTAAGCAGTTAACTCTGTTTTGGTGTGATAGGTGTGAGGGTTTAGTAATTTGAATTTGAAGTAAAGACTGGGTGAGTCTTTGTATATGTTGGAAACAACTAGTGGTGAAGTGGGGAGATTTGAATGGTTGGAGGTGGAGAACATGGTGAGAGAAATGTGTACAAGATTAAGTGATGTATGTTAAGTTGTAAGGTGATAAAACAGGAAGAGTAAATATGTAGTAATATTTAAGAGAGAAGAGATATGTCACAGAAAGAGGAGCTAGAACACTGTGGTATGAAAACAGGATGGGTAGAACACTGAGGAATGAATGTAGGAGGGGTTGGTGAACACTGGGGTATGACTATAGGAGGAGTAGGAGTAGATAACTTAGTGAGGTAGATGGTGTAAGTTCTGATCACTGAGTTTAGTTATTAAATACAAGACAGAAAGAAAGTTAAAGTACTTAAATGCAGATAGGTGGTTTAAGAATTGTGGGTGTATTCTTGTTCCCAGGGCATATCTATATTTATGTGTATGCCATGCCTCTCAATTGTCCAGATTTTCACAGAATGCCCACATTTTTACCTCATATTTTCACTCTGTTATGCATAACATTTGTGATTTTCTGGATTTTTGTGGAGTATCAGTGAATATTGAATTCATTAAATAATGACAGGCATTTGAGTTTCAGACTTTATATCCTTCAGAAAATGCATGGTAACACAAGAACATTTTATTCTGGCAAATTTCTAAGTTTATAAAAGCAATATTTAAATATTGTCTCTATTTTTTTGGTGCTTTGTCCCTCCATTAATTTTGGCTTTGTCCAGATTTTTTTGTTCTAAGAGATTGATAGCTATGGTGTATGCCTTTAAGAGGGGTGGGAAGTAGGTACTTCATGATGGGGAACAGGCCCTATAAATGTAATGCCATGAGGGGTGGCTAGGGAATCATGGGTGGGAAAGGAGCTTAGGGGGAAACAGCTCCAACACCAGCAGCAGGAGACTTTATCTGTTATGCTGTCAGTAGAACAATTTTATATATAAGGAACATTAGTCTTAACACAGCATTTGGAAGCACAAGGGACATGCTACTCCAAACTGCAGTTACAGTAGAGCTGTTAGAACAAGTAAAGTACTGCAAATCACTATAAATCTAGAGGTAAGTCTTCCTCAGTTACAGTTTTGCAGCACGCAAACTAAGATTGGAAAATTTGCAGAGACGAGTGGAACAAACTACATTTGGCTGATAGAGCAGCATGAGTATAATCAATAACCTTAAGGAGAAAAAGGGCAGCCAGTAATATAATAAATATTGTTTAACATGGTAAACAGGGGTCCTGTGGTACAACACTACGTTCTCACTACTATTATAAGATAACAGACAATAACAAGTAGAACAGCAATCCACCATAAGCCTTGAGGGAATAATATAATGGATCTAAACAATATCACAACAAAACACTCCAAGTCATTTCTGAAATATACCTGTGTGACTGAGATAAGAATACAGGATGTGTGAGCAGTAGTCAAACTTCTTTTTTTAGCAAAAAGCAGGGTGTTTCAGAGAGAGATTCCAAGTTTATTTGGAAGTGCAGAAAATATTGAAATATTATAAAAAAGGAGACCATGCGATAAGCAGACTTACTTACACAGCATAACTTAGAATTTCTTAAAATAATTTCTCTAATCTGTAAGTAAGCATTTGTGTTCTGCTCCTTAGCAGTGATTATATGGTGACATTCTTATCATAAAGCATTTGAGTATTATATACAACATATACAGTATGATAGGCTTACTACCTTTAGTAGTCAATAGTACTTGCACTCAATCAGTTTGTACAGTAATATATTGTTACTATAGCAAAACTATGCAGTGCATAACCCAGGGTAAAGCTTTATGATAAAAACAAGTATTAATTCAGTAATATAATAACATTCCAGGACTAATACTTTGAAGCAATACCCTACTATACCACAGTAAAAACATTCTTATATAAAAATATATTGTCTCAATAAATATGCATAGTGCATAACTCAGATTAAAACATTCTGATACAAACAAGTGTACTTCAGTAATACAGTAACATTCCAGGACTACCACTTCCAAGCTATACCCTGATATACCACAGTAAAACATTCTTAGATATTGTGTGGTATTCATAATCCTAGGCTACATAAATACATAGCAAGCATCTGCAGACAGTGGCGTTTGTGGATATGCAAATAAGGTCAGCATAATATAGTTGCGTTGACTATGGAAACATGAAGCAATTCCTATAATTGTGATGAAACGAGGTACTGCCAGCACAGCTAGCTGGAATTTTGTAAATAATTATATATCATTTGTGAATATCAAATTGGTTTATACAAGATGCTTATGTTACAAATGTGTTAGAACTGTGGGTCATACAAGATGCTGGTGTTATAAATGTATTAAAACTGTATGTCATATGTATATCAAACTGATTTGTACAGATGTTTGTGTTGAAAAGGTATTTGTAAAGTGCTTGTGTTTAAAATGTATGCAGTGTGCCTTACTGGAGAGAACAGAAATGTACATGCACTATTGTAACTGTTTGGATGTATATGTTTTAACAGGAGAAACTGGAGGGTTAACTTCAGTCCAGAAAAATTTAGAAAAATATCTGAAATTAAATCACTTTATAGGCTAGGCCATAAAGATGCTATCTCACAGGTTTCAAGACAGACACAAAGTCTGTACTAGGGAGATTTCTGTATTGTCTTTGGGGTAAACTAATTACTACCTGGAAGTGTGAAGGTATACAATTCTTTTGTGACTTCAGCAACTGCCAAAGATATAAGCAAAAGCCCTTGTGTGTGTATTTTTACAGGTAGGTGCTAAATACTGCTAGCTGCCAGCAGTGGGAGTTTGCATGAGAACTAGAAGTCAGATGACCAGAAATAGTGACATTCTGCAAGCTATCCCAACTGTAATATTTTAGATATTAATTTGAGAAGTCTCTTAGTGAGACAGAGCATTCCGTATTCTGTCTTGGGCCTGACAACAACAAGAAGAAGCAGTCACCATATCATCTGCCTTGCTCTAAGTATGTTATTAGGATATAGTAATGCTCTTAGATTCAGTCAGGAATATAGTGAAGCTTAGTTTAGGTATTGTTTTTCTTTATTTGTGTGAGCCTGTACTGCAAATGTTATTTAAATATTTCCTATGGTTTTGAACTCTCATGTCATCATGAATATATACTTAGTATTGTCTTGTTCTTTTATTATTTATTATTAAATATATTTAAACCTTTCATTGTGGCTGATCTTTGTAGACATATTTAAGTTTTGAGAGTATTTGCATATTTATTTGGTGGCACTGTGGGGGGCCACTCCTAATAGTCTTGCTCTTGGTCAAACTACCATTTGTATTAATATTAACTTCACACAGTATATTGGTTACCCTTGGAAGAGCCTTAAGGTAGTTGGCAGAAGTGTCTGGTGACAGTCATAACTATGTTATAGTCTGGGCAGAAGGCGGCATAGCTAGCAAACCTATGCCAGCCTTTTCTGTGTGTGTGTGTGTGTGTGTGTGTGTGTGTGTGTGTGTGTGTGTGTGTGTGTGTGTGTGTGTAAATCAAATCTCAAAGAGTGTGTGTCAGGTACTTGGGCAGGGACACAAAGCACTGGTTGGACAGAGAGGGTGCTGGAGGCCTTGGTTTGGACATTCAGCTGAGATCTCAACTCTATAGCTATTCCAGTGGGGAGTCTTACTGGGGAAATGGAGAAAGAGGGAGAAACCAGCCCTGGACTGACTACGGTCTATGCGTGCTCTTAAGGAAAATTTCACTTGATGCAGAGAGATGCATCTGGAAATACTGTGTGTGTACCTGTCAACCTTTCAGTGAACATCCCCCACTGTTGCCAGTGGTGAGGATTGAGGCTCCTTGGTTACTGGTCTAGTGGAGGGTCATTATAATAATCATAACCTTTTTTCTAAAAAAGTGAATTTTGTAAATCTCATCTTTTCATATGCGCAAGCTATTTCACAGTATTGTAAATTATATCTGCCTTGGCATAATTGTGGGCATGCATGACTGAGCACAATCACACTTTTTGGATCCTTATAGCAAAACTGCAGACTGTGCAGCAGCAAATTTTTTTTTTCTTTAAAGTAAAGAGATTAAAACAGTTCCATATAGGGGTATGTTTTAGTGTGGTCTATATCAGTTCATCAAAATCTACTTACATCAAACTGCTATTCATCAAACTGATATCATCAAACTTCCCTTTATTGAACATTCGAATCAGTGAATGTTTTTCCAAGTAAGAAAGCGAGTTAGCCAACATGTGGAAATTTGACTTTTTCTCCATGTAGCGTGATCTCGGAGTTGGTATGTATAAATAGGGGGGTGTGGGGGACATAGCACCCCAGTTTGTTGGGTTTAATTTAATGTGTTTCTTTCTGTTAATCTTTTTTACCTTTTTGAACCTCTTAAGTTTATCTACTTTCTCTTGACAGTTTATTAATTCTTTATCCCAATGTTTTTTTTCTTATTTATATACCATAAAATAATTTTACAATAAAAATATAATTTTAGAGAATCCCAAAATGAAAATGTCAGCTATATCTTCAGTTAAATTGAATTTATTTATTTAAAAAAATTTAAATTCTGCCAAATGTGTTATATATGAAGGGATTCTGGTGATAGAAGTATTGTTTTTATTATTTGTCATAGCTTCAAAAGTAATATCATTATGCTCAGATAGTGGACATGAAATCACTTTAACTTTATCACGTTTTTGTTACTAAATCATTTGAGATGTAAACTCTATCTATTGAGTATTACGTCTACATGAAAAATTTGTGAAAGTTAGTCATCTGACTTGTGAGAATCCATTAATATCCTTAATATTAAATATATCTATAAAATCTATTAATGCTTTAGATGGCACTGTTTTCCTATGTGTATTTGTTGAGTTAGTATCACTGTCTTCTAAAAGACAGTTAAAGTCATCAGCTAAAATAATACTTCCTATAGAATAGTCTATTATTTCTTCAAACTATTGTTTAACTCTTTTGTTTAACACATAATCCAAGGATCCACTAGACAATAATTAAAGTGTATAACCTCCCCTCTTTTTCCAAAGTTACAAAACATAACATTCCTGTATTGTCATTTTAAGTGCTTAGAATTTTGGGTATTGGAACTGTATTTTTCCATAAAATTGCTACACCTCTTTTCTTTTGTTTATGATCTCAGCTAACAAGTACAGTATAATTATTTATATTAAGTCTATCAATGTCCTCTTGCAATAGATGAGTCTCTTGTAAAAATACTAGTTGGGTATTCATCTTGAAATATTTATATTAGCTACCCCTCTTGCAATTATTATTCAGTCCATTTATGTTGATAGAAATACACTTCATAAATGATGATTTTTTATGCACATAGCTAGGTGTATATTTTCAACAAGAAAGCTAATAAAAGAAAAAAATAAAAAAGAGAAACACCTTTCTTGTTACATAACATGTTTATGAATATGACTAGATGGGATATTGTATAATTATTTATTGAACCTGTATTTTTAATATTGATAGTCACCAAAAACTCTATATTCATAAAAAAATAATAATAACCTAAACAATAAAATAGTTTGTAACTCTTCCAATCTTTGAGGTTTGACATCCCTCATTTGAATAGCATCCCTATTCAAACGTACCCTCTAACTTCCTTATAAAAAACCCTCTGCTAATACTTGATTATTAAATTGTAATGAAAGGTAGCATTGTTAATATAATTTGTCTAATGAAGTTTTAATACTGAATGTTATTTATAGATTTATAAAAAGAAAAGTAAACAGGCATAATAAAAAGGAAATTAGTTTGTTATACCAACTCATTCTATTTGTTTTCTATTCCACAACTCTTTTATATGTATAAAATAAATATAAAACTTAAAACATTGATATCTTTATCTGTTTAATATAAAATAGTATATTATTGCATCTAGCAATTAAACAACTTTAAAATGCATATGTCCCCTCTTATTTATTTATGTTGTAACCTAGTGCTTAATCATATAACATTGTAAAGCAGCATAATAATAAAGCCACACAACTAATTACTTACGTAAGATAATCTTAATGATAATTATTGAAGTAGTGTTCAACAATGTCAGCTCTGAATCTTATACATGTTTTAACCATAAAAGTGGTTCAAATCATATAATTTTTGTTGACAATTCAAATTCCAATGATGAGTTTGAATTAATAACGTGGGCGGCCACGGTGGTGCAGCGGTTAGTGTTGTCGCCTCACAGCAAGAGGTTCTCCGGTTCGATCCTCGGCTGGGGTGCCTTCTGTGTGGAGTTTGCATGTCCTCGCTGTGGTCACGTGGGTTTTCTCCGGGTGCTCCGGTTTCCTCCCACATCCCAAAGACATGCAGTAGGTGGATTGGACACTCTAAATTGGCCCTAGGTGTGAGTGTGTGTGTGCCTTCTATGGAAGGTTGGATGCAGGGCTGGCAACTCGACACTGTAAAACTTCACTGCCAATCCTGTGTGCGGACAGATGATCCGCTGTGGCGACCCCTAACCGGGAAAAGCCGAAAAGGAGAAGAAGAAGAAGTTTGAATTAATAACATTGCTGAAATTTCAGCATAAAATATCTATATTTTAAATGTTGAGAGGTGTCATATCTCAACTTTTTTATTATAAATGTCAGGAAAGGTATATTTGTGATGAATTTTGGTTCTAATATTAAAAGAAAAACACTCTTAAGCTCGTATTCATTATTGTACACAAAATTATATTACTGTTATAAAAGTAGCTAAACATGAAATTTATATATTATTAACTATTTCAGAATAATAAATGTTGCAACTTGTAATAAATAAAATTATAAACAATTAATATCGACATTTCCATTCTCTCCACCACCTCCCTTCAACCACATATTACACTGCAGGATAATCAATAAACATAAACATACTTTTACTTCTACCTGAGTTTATTTTAAAAAACTGTTGTTTTAAAATACTAAGAAAGCAAACTAAATAGCACTCTAACTTCTAAATAGTTATAAAATCGTTTATACATTACTTCCATTTTCAATGTATATCATGTGTTCTGCAAGCTTTTGTTTACAGAATATATATGAAGTTGATGGCATGTATTACTATTTGAAATCCCCAAACTTATTAATGGGATATGTCAGTTTTCCTTTAAACAAATAACACAACTTTATTTTGATGTCAAAATTGCTTTCAACTAGGAATGCAACATCTTATTCTAATATATAGATGTTTTAAACCTTAACAAACTTCTTTATATTTTACTTCTTAACCTTTTAAAGCAAAAAATCCAAACAAAACCACAAACAAAAGTGAAACAGAGATCCAGAAACAGACAAATTCCAATCATCACTCTCTCAAGCCTAAAACATTGACAAAATGACAGACACTGCATTAGCATGAACCCTTAGAAAAGTACAAGGTCCAAAACACAGATGTCTGTCATTACTTTCTACATTATAGGTTCATAGGTTCATACTAGGCTATCTGCCTTAGGGCATTTATAAGCCTAGCCAGAGTGTGTTTGGCTTTCACCACCCATTTTAAATGAATTTCGCTATGCCCTTTTTCGAGGTTAGTATACTGTGCCTCTGTCTAACAGTGACACAGAAGTGATACCCGGGGTAAACCTACGATCTCTCATCCACTCATCAAGATTCCTCTTGAAGAGATTCAGTGAGGGACTCTGCCTAACCTGGACTGGGATTTTATTCCAGAGTGAAGGGAGCCTCTGGGTTATGAATCTGTCCCTCCAGCATGTCCTAATTATTTCAGTGCTGAGGTTTAAGTCTCTCGAGTGCGTAGCTCAATTGGATATGGATTTTCTGAGGTGCAGCATGTCCATTAATTCCGGGTTGAACATGGCTTTATACGTCAGGCACAGATCGCCTCTGAGCAGGTGGTATGCCACTGAGTAGAACTGGAGTTTCTTTAACCAGGCAGCATATGGCATCTGTTTGAGCCCTTTGATCCTCTTGGTGAGGTACTTTTGTGGTCTTTCCAGTTGCTGCAGGTGTCTGGTAAGTTACATCCCAAAAGGGGCATTGTACTCAATTATGGGCCTGATGAGGGATGAGTAAAGAGGCACGATGACCTCCCCTGATCTAGATGTGAATCCCTTCATGATTAGGTGGGCTATATAAAATGTTTTTCTAACCACTTTGGCTACGTGGTTTTTAAATGAAAGATTGCTATCAACTTGGGTCCCCAGGTCCCTAATTACTTCTTCCGTACTTAATGGCTTACCACCTATGTGGTAATTTGTGGGCACTTTGTTTTTGCCAAAGGGGATGACTATACACTTTTTGGCATTTAGCTTGAGGCCATGGCTCTGGCACCAGTTGTCTGTTTTTATGAGGCCCTTTTGTAGGATGCTTGTGTCAGCTGGAGAGTCGATTATGGCACCTAGTTTGCAGTCATCTGCAAACTTGGTCAGCCACAGTCCTTCTGTGTTGGCCTGTACCTCCGAGAAATATATACCGAACAAGAGAGGTCCCAGGACTGAGCCTTGTGGGATGCCACTTGTAACTGGTTTGGAGTTTGACATGGCTCCAGCAATTCTAACCATGTGGGTTTTGTCCTTGAGCCAGTTTGCAACCCATCTAGTGACATAGCGGTTTATATTTAAGCTGGTGAGCTTATCTATAATGCCCGAGTGGGGTATTGTATCAAAGACTTTTGCGAGGTCCAGGTAGGCTTTGTGGACCACCTTCCCCTCGTCAATGGCCTTGGTGACTGTTTCAAAGAAATCAACCAGGTTTAAGAGGCAGGATCTGCCCTTAACAAAGCCGAACTGGGTAGGATCCAGTGTCTGTAGGTCCCCAATATCTTTATTTATGAGGTCCATGATGATCCTTTCCATACCTTTGCAGACCAAGCTAGTCAGACTTATGGGGTGATAGTTTCCAAGGTCCATTGAGGCACCACCTTTGTGGAGAGGGACCACTGTTGCTGTACACCACTCTTTGGGTACATATCCTGTAGTAAGGCTGAGATTGAACAGTAGTTTTATGTTTGCGTTTAGCTCCTCTTGGAGTTCATGTAGGACGCAGCCTGGGACACCGTCTGGTCCCATTGATGCTGTGTTTTTTGCTTTGGAGAAGGCAGCTCTTAACTGAGCATCTGAGATGTCAGGGGGGCAGCACTCTTCTGGGATAGATATTTGCCCTTTTGGTGGGGAGGGGGGGGGGTTTGCGCTGAACCTGTCAGCTAGAATGTTGGCAATGTCTGTGAGTTCGGTGTATTTTTTGTCATTTTGGACTAATTCTGAGCATATCTGGGAATTCCCACCCAGGTTCCTAACATAACTAAAGAAAGCCTTGTGATTATCCTTAGTGTTCTGTGCAAATTTTCTCTCGAAGCTGGCCTTAGACGATTTTATGAGTGCCCATAGTTTTTTGCTAATACTGATCAGAGATGCCTTCCCTTTTTGGGATTTTGCTCTATCATGTAGTAACTTCCTCCTTCTATTTTATAGTTTGTTTATGGCTGGGGTCCACCAGACAGGATGCCTGCCTTTGGAGGATTGGGTCTTGGTTTTATTTGGGATTGCATGATCCATGCATTCCTGAAGGTGTTCATCGAATGCGTTTATAAAGGATTCTGTGGTCAGGGCCATATTTTCCACAGGCCCGGGGGCTTTGAAGGATTCCACCTCAGTTTTGAGGAGTGTGAAATTTGCTTTAGAGAAGTTTTTCACTGTGGTTTTCTGGGCAGGGGGTGGGGTCGGGATGTGAATATCCAGTGAGATTAGTTTATGGTCTGATCTTACCAGTGAGGGATATACTTCTGGTCTGGAGCATAGAGTCCCCATGTTGGTGATGATCAGGTCCAGTATGTTTTCCCCTCTTGTGGGAGTGGTAACAAGTTATTCCATAGCATTTGAGTTTATAAATTCTAGGAACCATTGGGCTAGGGTGTTGGAGCTAGAGTAATGCTCCCAGTCTATGTTTGGGTAGTTGAAGTCGCCCAATATAATGGTGTTTGGAAAGACCTTCATATTTTCCAGTGTTCTCAGGAAGGCCGAGTGGGGTTCCTGGGTTTGGGAGGGTGGTCTGTAGCAGGCTATAAACTGGAAGGCAGTTTTACCCACTGTTAGTTGCACATGGATAGTCTCTGATGCTTCGTGCTGTGCCACCAACATGGAGGTGTGGGTATCTTTGATGAATATTGATACTCCCCCTCCTTTTGTGGTTTGGTCCAAGTTTTGGGGCCGAAAAGCATGGTATGAGGTATAACTTGGTAGTGCTGGGGTGCTCTCGGGAGCCTTGAACCAAGTTTCTGTTACTGCACAGATAATGATGTTCTCCATGCTAAGGAGAGTTTCGAGTGCATGCATCTTGAGGTTTAGACTTCTGGCGTTGAGTAGCATTACTCTTAGTTTCTTATCCCTTGTGTTACCTATGGAGGTGGGTTTGTCTTTTGAGCCTTGCCTAAAAAAGGCACTATGGGGGTGGCAAGAGCCTTTGCCAATATCCGAAAGCCCAGGGGTGACAGGTGCAAGCCGTCCCTAGAGAAGCATCGTGGCTTGTCGAGCATGTCATCCCAGGCTGACAGGCATTGGATCCCCTTTAAATGACACCAATACTTAATCCAATTGTTGAAATTGATCATCTTGTCTTCATATTGTGGCGTCATTCTTGGTGAGGGTAAGATGCTACTCAAGGTCAGGGTCATACCGGCCTGGGCTACATGCTCAGAGACCTACTCTATGTCTCTTTTCATGTAGTCCAGAGAGGTACGTCTCAGGTCATTCACACCAGCATGGACAATGACTGAGTCATATTTGTACTTGCCTTGGAGTGACCTGAGTGCTTGTGTTATGTGGCGGGTCCTAGAGCCCAACAGGCAGCTCACCGTGACCTTCTTCTTGTTCAGTCTGATGAGTCGGACGTCAGTGTGCCTGATGACAGAGTCACCTATTACAAGTGTATCAGGTGTGTTGTTTAGCCTTAAGGGCTGTGACTGTTCGGCACACTGGCTTTGTGAGCTATGTGTTGCACGTGTTTTGTTTTGGGGTAGCGGTTGCTTGGGTGTCTGCTTTGGAGGTCTCTGCTGCTTAGGCAGATTTTTATTTAGAGCCTCCGAGTATGTTTTTGTGTGTTTATGTGTTTGGTTTGCTGTCATGGTAGGTCTATGTGAGACTGGAATTGTAGTGAGTGTGGTTTCCTTCTCCTCCTGACTGGTTACGCCAGTACTGAATTGAGAGAGCTTAGCCTCCAGTTTGGCTATATGGTTGCATCTCTCACATGTGTTGGAATTTGTTGGGAGGAGGAGAGGGTTGTCTGTGTACATGAGGCAGTTGTAACATTGCCTCAAGATTCCCAGATTCACCAGCTGGACCAGAGAGGAGATTGACAACTGACCTTTGGACATGCTAGAATAGTATTGGGAATTCCTTTATAATTGAAAAAAGGGCCAATGGGGAACAAGGTATTCAAGGGGAGTTTGTGAGGGTGTAGTGCTTTTAATTTTTTACTGCTGACTTATATAATTGCTTTAGTGAGCAAGTGCCATGCTTTAGAGTAGGAATAGGGTGTTTATTATGAGAACTAGATCAGTTCTAAGGGAAAAAGTGAAGAGCAGACTTTGTTGGGCCGAGAATGGTTTAAACCCAATTAAGCAGAGCTGCCCAATGCTGCGCTATGCGCAAAATCATGCAAGGCCACGCCAAAGTGGGTTTTATACAGGGAGACTTGAAAGAGCTAGAAATTGGCCCAAAACAGCCAATAGACTATCAGATTCTTGTGCTGGGAACACTCCTCCAGGGATAGATAGGCTGCTCTAAGTTCCCACTGCCACTGGTGAACAATGAAGCCTCCCTTTATCCAAGAAAGAAAATGGGCAACACAGGAACTTTCCAAAAGTCCAGAATACAGCAAATCCTGTATTTGGACTACTCTAGGCCAGGAAAGACGGGAAACAAGGATCATTTTTTTTTTTTTTCTTTTTTGCAACAAACAGCAGGACAATGCAATAAATATGTAACACAGGCTAGCGCACTTGAGTGTGTAGCCTCTACAGGTAAATGCAACAAACAGGACAAACTTTAAAAGTGCAGGTGCAAAAACAACTTTAAACAGTTTAAAACAATTCAAGAAGCAGAAATACTTGCAGTTTAGCTAGATCGGACAGTCGCCCAGGTAGTAGCAGGAAAAAAAACACTTTTATCAGGTTAGCAGTCGCTCTTTTAACTTCTCTGCTGCTAGCACCACTCTGCAGGACCACAAGGAGCTTGGCTGAGTAGTAACAAGTGCAAAAACCAGGCCAAAGCGGGTTTTATACAGGGGGACTTGAAAGAGCTAGAAATTGGCCCAAAACAGCCAATAGACTACCAGATTTTTGTGCTGGGAACACTCCTCCAGGGATAGATAGGCTGCCCTAAGCTCCCCACTGATACTGGTGAGCAAAGAAGCCTTCCTTTATCCAAGAAAGGAAATGGGCAACATAGGAACTTTCCAAAAGTCCAGAATACAGCAAAGCCTGTATTTGGACTACTCTAGGTCAAAAAAGATGGGAAATAAGGATATTTTTTTTCTTTTTTGCAACAAACAGCAGGAAAATGCAATAAATATGTAACACAGGCTAGCGCACTTGAGTGTGTAGCCTCAACAGGTAAATGCAACAAACAGGAGAAACTTTAAAAGTGCAGGTGCAAAAACAACTTTAAACAGTTTAAAACAGTTCAAGAAGCAGAAATACTTGCAGTTTAGCTAGATCGGACAGTCACCCTGTAGTAGCAGGAAAAAAAAAACACTTTTATCAGGTTAGCAGTCACTCTTTTAGCCTCTCTGCTGCTAGCACCACTCTGCAGGACCATGAGGAGCTTGGATGAGTAGTAACAAGTGCAAAAAACACTCCAAAGCGGGTTTTATACAGGGGGACTTGAAAGAGCTAGAAATTGGCCCAAAACGGCCAATAGATTACCAGATTCTTGTGCTGGGAACACTCCTCCAGGGATAGATAGGCTGCTCTAAGCTCCCCATTGCCACTGGTGAACAAAGAAGCCTCCCTTTATCCAAGAAAGGAAATGGGCAACACATGAACTTTCCAAATGTCCAGAATACAGCAAAGCCTGTATCTGGACTACTCTAGGTCAGGAAAGATGGGAAACAAGGATCATTTTTTTTTCTTTTTTGCAACAAACAGCAGGAAAATGCAATAAATATGTAACACAGGCTAGCGCACTTGAGTGTGTAGCCTCAACAGTTATATGCAACAAACAGAACAAACTTTAAATGTGCAGGCGCAAAAACAACTTTAAACAGTTTAAAACAGTTCAAGGAGCAGAAATACTTGCAGTTTAGCTAGATCGGACAGTCGCCCAAGTAGTAGCAAGAAAAAAAAACACTTTTATTAGGTTAGCAGTCGCTTTTTTAGCCTCTCTGCTGCTAGCACCACTCTGCAGGACCATGAGGAGCTTGGATGAGTAGTAACAAGTGCAAAAACCACGCCAAAGTGGGTTTTATACAGGGGACTTGAAAGAGCTAGAAATTGGCCCAAAACAGCTAATAGACTACCAGATTCTTGTGCTGGGAACACTCCTCCAGGGATAGATAGGCTGCTCTAAGCTCCCCACTGCCACTGGTGAACAAAGAAGCCTCCCTTTATCCCTAAATCACAATGATTTGCCAGTAGTTTGTCAGAGAACTATTAATCCACGGTGAACTGACCAACAATACCAAGCCAAAACTTAGACACTCTCTGAAAATCTATACAGCTTAGAAGCTTGCCTTAAAATCTTAAACTGCATTGTACAGGTTATTATTATAAAGAGAGCAAACAATTAAACTGAAAACTTGCATTTTATTATTAATTTAATCACACTAAAAAGTGAAAATTGCCTCGGAATAGCATAAGACATCACATAAATCCGAATTGTTTTTAATCACTTGAAGCATTATTTATCTTTTTTTCAAAGGTAAAAAAAAAATTCAAAACAGAATATTTACCTTTCTAGCTACTCATACTGACACTGGTGTCACCTTTGATCTCTTAAAAATTATGTCACCTCTGCAGCACCAGCCTTCCTGTGTGACAGTTAGAAAAGTCATGTTGTTCTGCATTTAAATAAAATGCAAACTAGTTAAGGCATGACTTTTGCGGGAAAAGTGAAAAGTAAAGGAGAAAGAAAATACTTTAATTTGAGTAACTCTCACTTGAGACTCACCACCAAAAGTGTGAATCATCTACCCAATGAAGCTACAAGCAAGTCATATGCGTGAGAGCCCTAAACTCTTATTATTATTAATAACATTAGTAAACAGCATTATATATGGAAAGAAACTGTCTTCTTTCAGTCATGTCTGTAAATAAAGCATGTCCTTCCCCACTTCTTCACAGAAACTGCTACAACAGAAGACCAAATGACATTTTAAACAGACATATACAACACTCAAGCGCCCAAGCCCACGATCTTACAAAAACATGACTTGCAAGATAAAATGAACTACTAACTATATTCCATTAATCCATTGCTTTAGTGGAGTAAAATAGTAAGTAAAAGAAAGTAAATAATCACATAGTATATATACAGTTATACACATTGACATTCATATATATATATATATATATATATATATATATATACGTAAACACACACACACACATTCTCACATACATTTGCAACCATATTAGCTGAAGTTTTTTTGAAATGTTTACTATAAATGAGATATATTTAAGTATAAATCAGGTAGATAGATAAATCAATTTATGATTGTATAACTTTAAAGAAAAAAAAAACATTTATATTTTAATTAAATACAGTTCTTGATTCTCTATCTGTGTTTCTATATATATATTATGTATATTGAAAGTAACACATGCAAAAAAGAATTGTGTAAACTACAAGGTGAAAAGCAAAGAGGAAGACAATAAAGAGGTGAGGGAAAGAAGGAAGAACAAACATTAAGAAGGTTATGTTATATTATTAGAATATATTATAATATGTATATGATGTATACTTAACAACTATTAAATGATTTCTTCACTGTATTTTAGTAAGAGACTAAATAAAACATTTTTACCTTTTATGTAGAGTCAGTAATATTTTCACTTAGGTTAAGATAACAGAAACAACTTAGTACAGAAACATTTGTGTTATTTAAATACAATTATAATATTCATTTTGTTCAGCTGAAAGAAGAATAGAGAGAGTAGCATTTTTTTGTCCTTAAGTTTCTTCTCCTCAGATGTCTTCCAGTTGTTTTTATCTGCATGTCTCTTTAAGGAATTATTGTTCCAATCCATCTCATCTAGTTGATTCAAGATTTTATTAGTCTTTATAAAGAATATAGCCATTTCCTGGGATTCAAATATTTTGATTTCTTCTGGTAGAAATACCTTTACTCATTCTGGGAATAACAGATGAACTTTAATTTGATTATTTTTCAATTATTTCATTAGAGGAAGGAATTTTTTTCTTTTTGATATTACTGAAGTAGAATAATCATTGTCAAACCTTTTGATATGCTCATTAAATCTTACTGGAGAGTTTGACCAAGCAGTTTGTAAAATCAATTCTTTGTCTTAAGAAGAAAAAGTATTACAATTATAGATCTTGGAATTCTCTTTTTTGTCAAAGAAGAGACCACCAGTGACCTGTGTGCTCTTTTGATACCAAAATAAATACCCTCTGGTAGATTTAAAGTCCTAGGAAGCCAGGAGTTAAGAAAATTAACTCAGTTGTCACCTTCAATTCTCTCTGGTAAACCATAAATGTAAATATTATTCCTTCTGGATCTATTATCCAGGTTATCAACCTTGTTCAGCAATAGAGTGTTTTGTTTTAGCGGGAATTCAATGTTATGTTCATCTTCTGTTACCCTTCCCTCAATATAATTTCAAGCATCTTCTATGCCCCAAATTTGGAATTCCTATTGTTTCATTATTTCATGTAATTGATTAAATTGCTCAGTACATTTTTATTTAAAATTGTCAGGTTTATTATCCATCTTGTCTATTTTTTTCAGTAGTTCTTGGATGTTTGTGAGAACTGACTGCAACTCCTTCTTTCTGACATATCTTGTGATATGGTTTTGGAATAATTCAACTTGAAGTAGTAAGCATATACATTTTTGCTTAAATAATGACATGAATATGATTGAAAATAGATATAAAAGCTAGATAAAGTCTTCCCAAATCATAAAAGGAATAAAGTTTCACAAAATAAGAATAATGGGATGACTTATATTTTAAAAATCCTGTCAGAAATAGAATTCAAGTAGCAGAGAAGTGAAACCGTGTTGTTAACTTGTCACCATCTTGGCAATGCCCCATTGTAGCCTCTTAATAGGTAATGGCAACATTTTTGTCAGTCATAAACAGTTGGATGTTTGTTTAGATAAAATGGTATTTGCTTACTTTTTCTTAATACATTTCAGAATGCCACCTCAAGTACATATTTGCAGGTTAAGATAACTGACTGTACAAGTACATGTACTTGTTCATTTTATTCTACCCCCTGTTGTATTTTCCTTCTTGCCCAAACCTGATCAACCCACTTGGCCAGCTAGTCAGCACTACACTTTTGCAAGTCATCATACCTGTGATGACACTGCTGACCAGAGCAGGTTATACCTGTCAGGGTTGACAGGTGGTCGCTCAACTCCTGCTAGATATATATTTTTTTCCAAGTACTGGTAGATGTGCACATTGGATATTCTTCTGGTATGAGCCATTCAGACGGCATGTCTAAAGACATGCATCTGGACTGTTTCTCCCTGGGCCTCCACTGAAAATAGGCTCTGTCATAGTTGCACTTTCCCAGTCAACAATTGTAAAATAAATAAATAAAATAAATCAGGTAGAGCATGATTAAGACCCCTTTCACGGACCAGGCAGGAGCACTGCCTTGTGCCTTTACAAGTGCTGCCATCATTCAAAGAGCCAGAACTAGAATGAGGAAAGTATGGCAAGAACTGTATTAAGCAGGTTTAGAACCACTCCCTGTTGGGTGTGACATCACCTTGACCAAACCCTGTTTACTAGCATGATTATTAGACCAGGTATTGATAACTTTGACAGATTTTGTATAATTAAAAATGCTTTGTCACACCCTGTTTTTTCTTGAAGAGAAACACTTACCAAAGCATACAATTACTAATAGATTATTTCTGACATAATCAAAATTAGTTAGGTATTGCCAGTAATATTTCTCTATAACATTTACACATTTTCTTAAATCTGCATTTGGTTTCATGCACGAAAGTGTGATCTATCCCTTTTTTATCTTCATTTTTTTTTTCTTTTTCCTTCATTAATATGTAATGGAGAAAGAAATGTCAATACTAATGTGAGGAAGTATTTCTAGGACTTTTGTATATGTATTACATGTTAGGGTGTGACATATAGACCTGGATGTTCATAGGTTCGTAGGTAGGTACTAGGCTATTGCCGCTAGGTCCTATATAAGCCTAGCCAAAAAGGTACCCTGGCTTTTGCCACTCAAGAAAATTATTTTCCTGTGTGCCTGTCGAGCATAGACATAGAGGTGATCCCCGGGGTGCATTTCCTATTTCCCATCTAATCATCAAGATTTTTCTTGAAGAGTGCTAATGAGGAGCTTTGTTTAATATAGATAGGTAGTTTGTTCCAGAGAATGGGAAGTCTCTGGGACAGGAATCTATCCCTCCAGCATGTTCTGTTTATTGTAGTGATGAGGTTTAGGTCCCTAGAGCATGTAGCTCAGAGGGATTGGGATTTCTTTAAGTGGAGCATGTCCAACAGTTCTGGGTTTGACATAGCTTTGCATGTTAGGCAGAGATCCCCTCTGAGTAGCTAATATGTAATGGGGTAAAGCTGGAGTTTTTTGAGATGGTCTGCGTAGGGCATCTGTTTGAGGCTGGTAATCCTCTTTGTGAGGTATTTCTGCAGCCTTTCCAGTTGTTGTAGATGTCTTGTGAGGTACATGCCAAAAGGGGCATTGTACTCTATAATGGGTCTAATGAGTTATGAGTAGAGGGGAACAATGACCTCTTTTTTCCTGGATGAGAAACCTTTTGTGATGAGGTGTGCCATGTAGAAGGATTTCCTGACTACTGTGGTGATGTGATTATCAAAGGAGAGACTACTGTCCAAGTGTGTCCCAAGGTCTCTTATCACACTTTTGGTGTTAAGTAGACTACCACCTATGTGGTAGCTCATGGGTACAGAGTTTGTATCAAAGGGGATGACAATACACTTTTTGACATTGAGCTTGAAGCCATGGCTTTGACAACAGGCATCTGTCTCTGTGAGGCCCTTTTGTAGGATGTCCACATCGTTAGGCATTTCAATTATGGCTCCTAGTTTGCAGTCAACTTTGAACTTCATTAGCCAAAGACCTTCTGTGTTAGCCTGCACTTCAGAAAAGTAGATACCAAAAGGAGAGGACCCAGGACTGAACCCTGTGGTACTCCACTTGTCACTGGTCTGAAGTCAGATTTGGAGTCTGCTACTTTCACAGTGTGGGTTCTGTCAGTGAGCCAGTTGGCAACCCATCTTGTGACATAGGGATTTATACCTAGTTTAGTGAGTGATAATTCTGGAGTGGGAGATGGTGTCAAAAGCCTTGGCAAGATCTAGAGAGGTTGTGTGAATTACCTTATCCTCATCTACAGCTTTGGTGACTGCTTCAAGGAAGTCTATCAGGTGTAGGAGACATGATCTGCTTTTTACAAACCCGAACTGGGTGGGGTCCAGAGTTTGAAGATTACCAATGTCTTTGTGTATAAGATCCATGATGATATGCTCCATGACCTTGCAGACCAGACTCATTAGGCTAATGGGACAGTAGTTCCCAGGGTCCATGGTGGCTCCCCCATTGTGGAATGGGATAACCGTTGCTGTGTACCATTCAGTGGGCACAAAGCCTGAGGTGAGGCTATGATTGAACATGATGCTTAGGTGGGGTGCCAGTTCATTCTGCAGTTCATGTAGAATGCAGCCTGGGATGTTGTCAGGTCCCATGGATGCTGTGTTCTTGGCTTTGGAGAGTGTGTTTTTTACCTGTGAAGCCGTGATTACAGGAACTTTGCATTCTTCCGGTATAGAGATGGGCCCTTTAGGGAGTGAGAGGGTTTAAAGTTAGCACTGAACCTATCTGCCAGGATGTTGGCAATATCAGTTGGTTCTGTATATTTAGTGCTATTGTGCTGTAACTCACAGAGTGTTGCCATTGAGATTCTTGACATAGCTATAGAATGCTTTGTGGTTGTCTTTAGAATGAGTGGTGATTTTTTTTTCATAACTAGCTTTGGAGGATTTTATGAGGGATCTCAGCTTTTTACTGAGGCTGACCAGGGAGATCTTCCACTCATGAGATTTTACTCTGTTTTGCAACAGTTTCTTTCTTCTGTTGTAGAGTTTGTTTATGGCAGGGGACCATCAGATTGGCTTCCTTTTTTTGGAGGATAGAATATTGGTTCTGTTAGGGATAGCACAATCCATGCGCTCATGTAAGTGCTTATAAAGTGCATTTGTGTAGGATTCAGCAGTCATACCTCTACTGTCCATCTGCATAGGTGTCGTGAAGTTTGCCACTTCTGTCTTAAGAAGCGTGAAATTGGCTTTGGAGAAATTTTTTATGGTGGTTTCCCTAATGGGGGGGGGGGGGTGTGGGTGGGATGTGGTTGTCTAGGGTGATTAGCTTGTGTTCGGATCTGACCGATGAGGAATTGACCTCTGCTGTTTAACACCGGTCGCCCATGTTGGTAATGACCAGGTCTAGGATATTGCTGCCCCTGGTGGGGGTGTGGATAAGTTGATCCAAGGCATTGAAATTTATGAATTCCAGAAAGCATTGAGCAAAAGAGATGGTACATGAGTAGTTTTCCCAGTTAATAGTGGGGTAGTTAAAATCACCCATTATTAGGGTTTTGGGTTGTACCCCAATATTTTCCAGTGTATGAAGAAATGAGGATTGGGAATCCTGGGGCATAGTGGGGGATCTGTAGCAAGTTACAATTTGGATTGCGGTCTTGCCCACAGATGACTCCAATTTGAATTTTACCAGTATTTCTGTATTAGCTAGTTTTGGCCTCACAGAGTGTGTCCGTGAACAACTTGGCATTGCTGTGGACTGCCATGGAGTTCATAAATGTCTGCAGTGCACCCATGCTTTATCAGACTCTTTCATTTAGAGTATCACATGCATTCATATTTGGTGAAAATCCGGAATACCCTGATGTACTTTGTAACACATTTGCATTATTCTATGATTCATAGAAATGCATATAATTTAATCTAATTTACATACTAATTGTGTAAATCAGCATGAATTTAAGCTACAAGGTTGAGCTGTGCCATATTAATTTGCGAGCAGCTGAGATAGGCAGCAAAATACTTAGGATACCTCGGACATCCAAAAGTAAGAAAACCTTTATAAAATAAGTAATACTAATTCATAGGACAATTAACAGTTCCTGTTACAATGTTTTAAAAGCCTATTTCAATGCATTTTGAACTGTATTCTGGGTTTACATTGAATGAGTGTTTAATTATGGGGAACTTCTTGCAGGTTGTTTCACATGTGCTCCTGTTCGTTGAAAATATAATAACCAAGCAGGACATCAGTTATTGTCCATGCAATGTAGACCTTGTTATTGAACCTGACAATGTTTACTATGCAGAAAACAGAAATACAGATGAGTAGCAAAACTGTTGTTTTACTAATGTCAGTAAGGGAAGAGTATCTGGCAATGGCAGGCTGTACTGCATTTTTGCATTGAAAAATCTACAGCTGTGCTTTTGAAAATCACATTTGTGTGAGATTATTTCTGTAGTTGTGTTGGTGGCAGGAATAGCAGGGCAGTAGATTACAATTTAATTACTGATATCATGCAGACAGTACTGTGGCAAGTGTCTGACGGTATATGTTTTATTTTATTTTTTTTCCTATATAGTGCAGATGGAGAATAAGGGATCCAGGGATAGACATGATAACTTTAGCTATGAGGAAAACTGTGTACTCATGGCAGCACTTAGGATAAATGGCAAATTATTGTTTGGTAAAGAGGACCCAGGCAAGTAGAGAGGAGCAAAGCATGGAGCTAAGTAGTTGTTGAAAACAATGCAGTTGAAGGCAGAAACAGACTTCTGGCACAGTGCAAGAAAAGGGCAAATAATATGGTAGGATATGCTAGAAACAAGGCCATGCAGAATATAATTTCCATGGCCACTACAGAGGTGGACCTCTGAATTGTATTAAGTTAACACCAGCTGATGAATTCTTTCTGTGCATCTGTGGGGATGACTATGATACAGAAGATGCTGTAAATGGAATAATTAGAGGTGGCATGGACACTGTTTCACCAAACCAAAGTCTGCAGCAGCATTTGCATTCATCTGCTCCTGAAGGTTAGATTAAAGTACACCCCTTTTAAATGTTTAACATTTATTGGTGACAAATAATGCTGTAATTAAACATGTCACAATTCATTATTATTAGATCAGCATTATACATCAGCAGCTAGTGAAAATGAAGGCAGACTTCATGGTATGTGTCTCACCCCCTCAACCCCTATGTAAGCATGCTATACTGTATGCTGTTGCATTGTTATTAGTGTGTTGTAATGATTTCTTTTACAGACTCAGCATCAAAAACAAAGTTTTTTAACTGTACTAATAAATATTGATGAAGTTATCAGTACAATGGGTGTTGCTGATAGCGTTACCACCTATCCATTTTTTTTCTGGACTATCCAGAAATCAAACTGATTATCTGGTAGTCTGGAAAACACTGTAAAAACTCCGATATTTTGTTTAAAAAAAAAAAGAAACAGACTATTGCAGTTTGTTAAATTGGTGGATTTACTATGCTTTTTTACAGAAAAGCATAGTAGACTGGTAGAAAAAAGGCACCAGGAATGGAAAAAAGAGGAGGTTCACCATCAGCTGACATCGTGGTGATTTGACAAAATGGGGGGAAAGTGGGTGGGGTGGGGCAGAAATGGGTGGGGTTACTGACAACAATGTAAGGGGTGTGGCTTTGGTCCGGTTTTAGCCACAATGAAAGGTGGCAACCCTAGTTGCGGATGATAATGATAATGATGATAATGATTGATGATGATGATGATAATGATTGATGATAATGATGATAATGATAATGATGATAATAATGATTGATGATAATGATGATAATGATAATGATGATGATAATGATTGATGATAATAATGATAATGATAATGATGATGATAATGATTGATGATAATGATGGTAATGACTGATGATAATGATGATAATGATGATAATGATAATGATGATGATAATGATTGATGATGATGATGATGATAATGATTGATGATGATGATGATGATAATGATTGATGATAATGATGATGATAATTATTGATGATAATGATTGATAATAATGACGATGATAATGTAGTTGTATTTAGCAGGCACCCTGATGGAAGTGGCAGGCACTCTCACAGTGCAATGGCAGCCCATCTCACCTCAGAACATGTTAGTAACTGTACAGAACATGACACTGCATCATAAAGTCAAACACAGGCTGACATTCCACTCAAGCTTGTACAGCAGGATCAAATGTGCACATCTACACCAGTGTCTCCACATGCAGAAGAACAGTTTAAGGATGAAAGCAGACAGTCTGAGGCCCATTGCCCCCAGTTACAACAAAACAAAGAGGTGCTAGGTGCAGAAATTATTTTGAACTACCTCAGGAAGCACATAAAGCATTGGCAGCACAACATAAAATGTACCATGACATAGTTAGGGCTCCCACCAGTGTAACAGAGAGTCAGTTAGAAATGGTTAGAGTCCTACAAGTTTTATGTGATGATTTCAAACAGTACTTTGAATTGACAGAGAAGTGGTAATGCCATGGTTTCACTGCTGTGTTGCATAGTGGCACACCAGGGATCAGATGCAGCTTCCATTCATGCACTGGTTCAGACATACCAGGATCATTCCTGACTCAGTTTAAGCAGAAGAAGGGGCCAGAGACAGTTGAAACACATGGGGAAGATCACATGATAGTAACACTGGCTCTCAAGACAGTAATGTCAGTATTCACAGTAAGCAATCACAGCACATTTCTCAAAGGCCATGTCAACGGTCATCTCCACCTAAAAGAACCTCACGTTCCAGGTCAAGGTCATGGTCATAAAACACTTTTAGGTCACTAATAGGAGGATCACCTTCTTCCTCTAGATCAAACCATCCAACTAACTCACCTTACAGTTCTCATGGTAGCCCATCCTCCTGATCTGTTAGACTATCATCAAGCCCATCAATAGAAGATGTGTAGGACTCACTTGATCAGCAGCTACTGTAACTTAACATTTCTTTATAAGTATGTTTGTATAATGAAACTAAGGATTAGTAGGTGGGAAGGGTTGGTTGGGGTGGACATATATGTGAACTTTATTCCCTTTCTAGCTATTATTTCACCATATTCTAAAGTTGCAAACTTCCACATTTGTGATTAAATGCAATTGTGCTATGAGGGGGAGGGAAGTCTATGTACATATGTCAAGTAGAGTCTACTTTAGTTCAGTGAATGATCAGATGATCGAAAGCTGTTAGTTTGAAAACAAAGTGTTGAACCGACAAAATAGCGAACGGCCGGAACAGCAAATTTTTCCCAGGGAAAGAAATCGCTGGGCCAGCCATCTGTTTTGTGCCATTTCCTCCACTGCAGTGTGATCTCAGAGTTGGTATATTTAAGTAGGGAGGTGTGGGGAGACACAGCCCCCCACATGGGGGATGTACTTCATTTAGTGTTTAGTGTTTTTTTTTTTTGGGAACAGCGATTTATTTCCCTGGAAAAAAATCGCTGTTCTGGTTGTTCGCTGTTTTGAGTATTCGAGATTTAGGGGTTGATATAACAGCATTCGATCATCTGATCATTCATTGTTATAATATAGACCCATCAAGTACATGTATACATCATCACTGTACAAATGAAGAGAGATTCTGACATGACATTAAGCAAGAAATCTGATGTACAATGCAACATAATTCTTTACATTTAAATTAAAAAAAAGAAGATATGTCTTACCATAACTTTCCATCTGAGTTGTTGATCTTCTTCCAGTCATCACTGATGGGTGCGGAACCGAGTCAGCCTTATACCAAGCTTGCATGCACCAAAAAACTCTCGAGCTAAGCTGCTACCCACAATGCCCTTTGCTCAGTTACCTAAGATCGAGTTTGCATGCAGCATATAGAGAAAGAATAAGTCAAAGGCCGTCTCTGCACAGAACCCCTAAAACACCATAAAGACCCAGAAGATCTGCCAGGAACCTTAGGAGGGGATCAGTGGGAGGGTGCGATGACTGGAAGAAGATCAACAACTCAGATGGAATGTTATGGTAAGACATAACTTCTTTATCTGAAGTTGTTAATCTTCTTCCTATTCATCACTGATGGGACAGAGTCCCCAGCTACCTGGAGAACCTGGGTGGCCCTTATGGAATAACATTCCTGAGAACAATTGAACCAAAGGCTGCTCTTCCCCTGGAGATCAGATCCAATTTGTAATGCTTGATAAAAGAGTGGGGCTTAGCCCAAATGGTGGCTGCACAAATGTCATCCATGGAGGCCCTAGAGTGGAAGGCAACAGATGCTGCAATAGCCCTAGTTGAGTGGGCTTTGATTTGGCCAAGCTTAGATCCCGCCGTAAGTGAATATGTGAAGGCAATGCAATCCCTGAGCCATTTATACAAAGTAACCTTTGATACTGCACCTCCCATTCTAAGGCCCGCAAAGGAAACAAAAAGCTGGTCTGACTTGTGAAATCATTAATTCTGTCCAGATAAAAGCATAATTGTCTATGAACATCCAGGGAATGTAGGCAGTATTCTCCCTTGTTATAGTAATTTGGGAAAAACACAGGGAGCTCAATGGACTGGTTAACTGAAAAGTCAGAAACCACTTTGGGGAGAAAGGATGGGTTAGTTCAAAGTGATACTCTGTCCTTATGAAAGATCAGATAAGAGTTCTTGATACATAATGCTTGTAATTCAGAAATTTGTCTCACTGAAGTTATAGCCACCAGGAATAAGGATTTCCATGACAAGAATGTTAGATCACATGTGGCAGCTGGCTAAAACGGTGGCAGAGAGAGAGCCTGCAGAACCCAGGAAAAATTCCATGCTTCCACTGGCTGTCTGATGGGAGGCCTGCTGTGAAAAATACCCTTGAGGAAGGTCTTGCAAAGGGGAGAGGATATAAGTGATACTCCTTCATACCTGTTATGGAAGTTGGAAACAGCTGTTAGATGGACTTGAATGTTTGAAGCCCCTTTGTCGAACAGCTCAGCCAAATAATGAAGAATAGTATCTACAGGGGCTGAGAATGGGTCTAGCTTCTGATTATGTGACCAAATAGAGAATCTTTTCTGTTTATCCCTATAAAGTTTCCTGATGGATGGTTTATGAGAAGCCAAAATAATATCCCGGAGGGGTAATGAGAGGGTTTCCTGCCTGGCAAATAATGGAAGTGGAGAAACCAAGCTGTCAGCTTGAGGGTGGACAGATTCGGGGGAGTCAGCCCTTGTGGGTGAGAAATTAGGTCCTGACAAATGTCTAGAATCCAAGGAGGTTGCAACAGATGAGCTCAAAGGAAGAGAAACCACACTTGACGAGGCCAAAACGGAGTGATGAGGATCACTTTGATTCTCAACTGAATAGCTTCCCGTAGAACAAGGGGAATCAGAGGAATTGGGGGGTAAGCATAAAAGAGACCAGTGGGCCAATCATGGACTAGAGCATCTCTCTGTGACTCTCTGAGAGGGGGAAAGAGGGCAAAGTATCTGCTGCATTTTATATTTGAAGGGGAGGCAAAAAGTTCACAGCATGATTGGCCCCAGCGGCTGAAAATTTCCGTCGCCACAATCGGGTTGAGAGACCACACATGGGGATGAAGGATGCATCTGCTCAGCCTGTCTGCAATCATGTTGGAGCTCCTTGGGATATGCCTTGTGATCAGGAAGCAGTTGGAAGCTATCGCCCACTGCCAGATTCTCATGGCTTCATGACAAAGGGGGTAAGATTTGGTCCCTCCATGTTTGTTTATGTACCAGACCATGGATATGTTGTCCAACTGGACAGCAATCATTCCAAATGGAAGGAGTGGATGAAAAGCTTGCAACGCCAACAACACCGCTCTTAACTCCAGGACATTGATATGCAAATTGACCTCTACATCGGACCACGTGCCTTGGACTGACTTTCCCTGGAAGTGGCCCTCCCACCCCATCAGGGAAGCATCTGTGGTCACCGTGGCGCTGGGCTGTGGAACCTGGAAGGAGCGACACCAAAGATTTTTGTCTGTACTCATCCACCAGAGGAGATCTTCTTTGCAAATGTTGGTGATGAGAATCTTTGAGCTCAGAGGTTGAAGATTGGGTATTCACTGGGCCTGAAGGAGCCATTGCAGTAATCTCATGTGCAGTCTGGCTAAGGGAACTATGGAGATGGCTGCAGCCATAGATACCAAGGCTTGAAGAATTTCCCTTGCAGACACCTTGCTTTGACAGAGTATCACCTGAACTTGTGCCCTGCGTCTCTGAAGCCTGTGGAGAGGAAGTGAGATTAGGCTTGACTGAGTTTTGAATATTGCCCCTATGAATTCCAGTTGTTGTGATGGTTGAAGGTTTGATTTCTCCCAATGTATGGTGATGCCTAATGACTCCACTAGAGCCAATGTGTAGTGGAGGGCCATTACCAGAAGATGCTTGGTGGGGGCGGAAAGGAACCAATAGTCCAGATATGGAAGCACCTGGAATCCCTGAAGTCTCAGATGAGCTGTTACCACTGCAAGACATTTCATGAACACTCTGGGTGCCATCGAGAGACCGAAAGGCAGGGCTCTGAACTGATAGTGATTGGCTGCCAACCGGAAGCGAAGGAGGCTTCTGGAGTGCTTGTCCATCTTGATATGGTAATACGCATCCCAGAGATCTAATGAGCACATCCACACACCCTCCTGCAGAAAGGGGAGGATGGATTGAATCGTGACCATGCAGAACTTGGTCTGAACTACCGATTTGTTTAGTTGGCTGAGATCCAGAATGGGCCTCCAGTCCCCTGTTTTCTTTGGCACCAAAAATAATCTTGAGTAGAACCCTGATCTGCACTGATCTGAGGGGAACTGTTGGATGGCTCATTTTTGAAATAGCTTTTGTATTTTGGAAGCTGCCTCCTCCCTTTGACTGGATGGAACATTGGGAAGGGATTTTGGAGGTCTTGGATAGGATATTAGTGGAATATGGTAGCCTCTGGTAATGATTTTCTGCACCCACGGATCGTTCATAATGGAGAGCCAGGCAGCTTGGTGCAGAGAGAAATGCGCCCGGACTGCTTCCAGAGGAAAGCAATCGGGCAGCACCTCAGGAGTGCTGATATGGTCTACCTGAGAAGGAATCTCTAGAGTCCTGGTTCTGGGGACCCCCTCTGCCCCAAAAGGGACGTCTTCCATTATTGGAACCTCCTCTGCCTCTGGAGGAGTCCTCACCATGTGCATCTCAGAAAGGACCTTGAGACTTCTTGTGCCACATCTTTCCGCTCCTCTGATTCCTGAAAAAGGAATGCTGAGGTTTGGAAAAGCATAGGCCAATGGCAGACCAGATCTTCCCATCTTGCTCACACCTGGCTAATGTATCCTTGACCTTAGCACCAAACAGGGCTGAAGGCACGATAGGGGCATTTAGAAAGGAAGACTTGAAGGAGTCCGCAAAGTCAAAGATGCACATCCAGGCATGACGTCTCATGACTACTCCTGCACCCATAGCTGTAGCTGCTCCTTTGGTTGCATGTAACAGCAACCTCATGGATGAATTAGATATAGATTCTAGGGTAGCAAGTTGGGAAGCAACTTTATCTCGTGCTCCATCTGATACTTGACCTGCGAGGAGTCAGAAGAGCTCGAAGATAAGATCTCTCTGGGGCCTCATAAAATGTGCTAGAAAGTTCAGAGACGTAACTGCAAAGGTCGCTGATGCAAAGACTTGCTTCCCTAATGTGTTCACTGCCCGGGACTCTCTGTTGGGTGGGTGAACAGCAGGACTCTCTTCTGCAAGGTCCATTTTTGTAGCAGCCACCACCACCATAGCATCCACTGGTAAACCTCTGGACCAATGGGGTTGATCCACTGGAGGGGAGAGTACTTTGTCTGATCACCTGGGGATGGCTTCAATGGAGTCGGGGTTCTTCCAAGCCTGTTGCACAATGAGTTTAACCATCTCATCAGCAGAGGGGGGTCACCCAAGAAGTAGAGGGCTGAGAGCAAAAGACCTGTAGGAATACAGATTCCTCTGAGGAAGGGTTTGAGGACTTCCAGTCACCCCTCTGTTTCAAAATTTTCATGATGTCCCCAAAGGGGACATCATCAGGGGGTGACCATGGGGACCCTTCCCCATCATCGTAGTCCATATCCTCTGTGAGTGACTCCTCTGGGGAGTCCGTGTGTTTCCTCTTACACACCCATTTCTGAGGAGGTTCTTCGGTGGGAACATCCGAAGAAGACTCGGAAAGGGAAATGCCCTGAACAGGGGTCTCCTGGGCCTTGTGCTCTCAGAGTCCTAGGGGGTGGCCTTTGATAGCTGTGGCTCAGAGGGAACTGCGGGAATAACCAACTGTGGAGGATTGCTAGCAGCAAGTGCCCTCTCCATCAAGAGGAATGGGAGCCCGGAATCAAAGAAAACAAAATCGGAACCGGGGTCATACTCCACTCCAGACAGTCCACCCCTCCCCCCCCGAGAACAGAGCCTCAATCAAACTCTGAGCAGTAGTCACCCTCTGATCCAAAGTCGGGTCCGACACAACTGTCGGAACCGACACTGGAACTGGGGGCTCCACCCCCCAAGCATGAGATTGGGGATGGGTGGGTTCTAATGGAACCGGCACCCAACTGGATCTCAGAGCCTCAGACAGAGTTGTTGTTGGCACCGAGGAAGGAATTCCTCTAGTAAAAGTTGGATAGATGGAACTGAGAGATCCAAGGGAGGAGAGTAAGTAGGGGTTGCTTTAGAAATAGACCCAAAGCCAGGAGTGGGATAGGATCTAGGCGAGTTTGAGATTCCCCTAGCAGTCAGCAGCTGATCAAAAAGGTGCACCACATCCAATTCGGAATGGCTCCTGGTGGATCTCACCGATGCCCCTGAGGGGGAATCAGGCCAGTCCAAAAAGGGGCTGCAGGCTTGTCCGGCAAACGAGTTCACATTGGATGAGTATTAGGTCTGTGGTGTGTTGCAGAACAGCACCGACGATTCCAATTTTGCAACAGGTTATAAAGGTATGGTCGGAGCTGTGAACAGGCTCAGAGCCAAAGTCACTATAGGGGTGGATGACAGGAACCGTTCCGAGGTAGTTGTCGGAACCGATATCAGAGCTGATAAAGGAATAGATAAGCTGGTTGGTACCGAGGCCGTAGACGGTGCTGTAATTTTCGGGGCTGGGATAGGCACCGACTAAGTGACCTCGGTAAACTTCATTGGAGCTGAGCTCGGAGCCAATGTAGTAGTCGGCACCGAGGAGGCAGAACGGTGTTCAGATGAGGACTGATGGGCCTTGTGCTTGTGACCTTTACCTCTGTCACTGGCTGGTGAAGAGGGGTCCAATCGAGGACATTTCTTTTCTGAAGAAGGAGGGGATGAGACTTCTGTCACAGAAATAGCATCTGAAAAAGGCAAAGCAAGCAGGCCCTTTAAAATAAGTTTGTTATGACGTTCATTCAGCGTCAATTGACTGCAACTAGCACAAATGTCACATGGGGGTTTCGCCGACAAATGCAGAACCCACAAACAGTACACACATTCTTCATGGAGGTCACTATTCGGTAGTTTACCACTGCAAGAAGAGCAGTGTTTAAACTCCATAGTTCCTTTCCTTTCAGACATCCCAGAACACATTCTAGCACAAAAGGGAAAGAGTGAGGAAAGAGAGGAAATGAAGGAGAGAGAAAGGAAATACCACAATGGTAACAAGATACCGCAAAGGTAGAAAGTTAGAAATACCAAGAAATTACCAACAATGGTAAGAGAGAAGTACCTGTGGGTAGAGCTGAAGCAATATAGAAAAACAAGAACAGATTATAAAAGGAGAAAAACTTTTTCAAAATTAGTAAATATATCTGAAAAAAGCACTTAGCTGGAGAGCTCGGTGAAACGCTGCTATATGGCTGCGTGGCAAACGAGACCTGAGGTGAATGAGCAAAGGGCATTGTGGGTAGCAGCTTAGCTCAAGAGTTTTTTGGTGCATGCAAGCTTGGTATAAGGCCGACTCGGTTCCAAGGGCTCGGAACTGAACCCATCAGTGATGAATAGGAAGAAGATTAACAACTTAAGATTGAAAGTTACATTTTCACTGCTGACAGTATCTTTTTCTATTGAATGCTAAATAAATAATTTAAAAAAACTTATTAAATACGGCACATGCAGCTGTTGACTTATTTATTGATTTGTTGCCTTTAAGCATCACTGCAAAGGAATCAGTGAGCACTCAGGAAAACAGCTAGTAATAAAAAAAATTTTAGTTGACAGAGAATGTCAGATGAATAGTGACAGTAAACCATGCACCACACAACATAGCCCACAGGTATCACTGCATGCATCAATTATGCTTAACTTGTTGTTTTTAACAAAAAAAAAAAAAAAAGTAAACACTAACCTGAGTGTCCTGGCATATAGTTCTGGACTAGGCACTGCCTCTTAACCTGTGCAGCCACATGCTATGCAAGAGCCTGATGTATAGTGTATCTTACTACTGCTACTTCCGACTGATCATCCTTAGTCATAGTGGGACACTGAGAGCTGGAGTGACAGCATGGGTCACTTTACCATCAGATTGGCACATAATCATGTTATGTAGAATGCAACAGGCAATGAACATATGATCATAGGAGGTTACTAGGCTAATGGCTCTAGGGCCTTTATAAGCTTAGCCAAGTTCAGCTCATGTTCCCAAGGGTGTCTGGTTCAAGTAGACACTAAAATCAGCACCTATTACCCCTGTCCAAGAGGGACATAGGTGGAACCCCTGTGGTGAATTTCTGTTTACCCATCCAATCATCCAAATTACACTTAAATAGGGCCAAATAGGGGCTTTGTTTAACATGATTAGGAAGCTTTTTCCAAAGGTGGGGTAGCCTCTGTGAGACAAATCTGTCTCTCCAGCAAGTTCTGTTGATGTCACAAACAGAGAAGATAATAGTAGATTAATAACTTCTTCATAGGTTAGTACTTGGCTAACTGCTCTTGCAAACCATTTTAAGCCTAGGCAATTACCCTATGTGAGAATCAAACCCTGCATTTTGCCTCTGTAAGGTAAACAATGCAACCATTATGCCAGTCTCCCACAATACCAAGAACATCCTGCACACAGTAGCTGGGGCATACTGAAGGGAACCCCCAGACTTGTTCAGATACCTGAAACAGCTCTTCAGGAGACCAAACACTCTCTCAATTACAATATGGGTTTGCGACAGGGATGTGTTATATTTCTCTTCCATAGATACTGATGGGGTTCTCACAAAAGTCATGAGCCATGGCTCTAGTGGATATTCAGCATCCCCTTACAAAAAAAAAAAAAGAAAGAAAGAAACGGGAGGGACAACAAAATAAGAAAATACAGATTAATACACAGCATTTCCCTGTAACATTAATAACTATGTACTTAAAAAAAGGAAAAAAGAAATTTCCATTTACCAACAAGATGACTACAGGACATCCTACCATGCAGAAAGAGGCAGTAGAGTGAACCAGTGTGCCAGATCATAGGATCAAAGGAGATTACTAGGTAATGGCCCTGGGGCCCTTACATGCCTAGCCAAGAGTTTATCCACCAAAAAAGAAACCTCAGTCAGCACCTGTTGCCCCTGTCATTGAGGGATTCAGGTGGAACCCCTGGGACAAATTTGTGGTTTCCCATCCACTCATCCAGGTTGCACTTGAAGAGGGTCAGCAACATAGTTTATTTGGCTTGTATGGGGAGTCTTTTCCAGAGACGGGGCAGCCTCTGGGAGGCAAACCTGCCTCTTCAGCAGGTTTTGTTAATGCCACATATTAGATCTAAGCCTTTTGATCGGGTAATGCGCGAAGAGTTACACTTATGCATATGGAGCATCTGTAGTAGGGCAGGGTCTGAGATTGCCTTGTAGGTGAGACACAGATCACCTCTGAGCAATCTGTACAATACCGAGTAGAGTGATAGTGATTTGAGCCTGTCCACATAGGACAGGTGTTGGAGGCCATGGATTCTCTTTCTGAGGTTTCTGTGGACTTTCCAGTTGGTGCAGGTGTTTGGAAAGGTACATACCAAATGGGGCATTGCCCTCAATTATTGGCCTAATGAGGGAGGAATACAGAGAGGTAATAACCTCCTTTTTCCTGTATGCAATCCCTTTACTTATGAGATAAACCAAGTAAAATTATTTTCTGACCACTGCTGCTACATGATGGTTAAATGTGAAATTGTTGTCAACCTGTGTACCCAGGTCTCTCACCACAGGTTGTGTGCTTAGGAGGGTGCCATTGATGTGGTAATCAGCAGAGGTTGTGTTTTTGCTGAACGGTATGATAATACATTTTTTTGGTTTAACTTAAAGCCATGACTTTGGTACCAGTCATTTGTTACTGTGAGACCCTCTTGTAGTATGTTAACATCATTTGGGGAGTCAGTGACAGCACCCACCTTACAGTCATCTGCAAACTCGGTCAGCCACAGGCCTTTTGCCTTTGCCTGGATCTCTGAGAAGTAGATGCCAAGCAATAGGGGTCCCAGGACAGATCCCCGTGGAACACTACCAGTGACAGGTCTGCTGTTGGAGGTGGAGGCATCTATTTTGACCTTGTGGGCCCTATCGGTGAGCCAGTTAGCCACCCACCTGATGAGACAGGGATATACACTAAGTTGTGTTAGCTTTTCAATGATGTAGGAATCATGTGCCCTGCCAGGATGCTGGGAAGAGATGTTGGTGATATAGCTGAATGAATCACACACTAACTGGCAACTGATGGAATGGAAGCCCTTCCAATTGCAGTGTCACTCATCTTGTGGACCAGGAGGGGCCTTAATTACAATATGGGTGCAATCTATCGCACAGAGTACCTCAGGGAAATGTGTCATCCCATAAACGGCATACATATTCCAAGCATGGTCCTGAGGTGACACTGGGAAATAGATGTAGTGACCCACATGTGCCAAGACTGCATTCAGGAACTCCTTCAGTATCCTTGAATCAGAAGCTTGTGAGATCCCCAAGGTGTCACCAGGCTGTCTCAGGAAGGTCCCCATAACAAGTTTAATGACAGCTATACATACTTTGGTGTCCACAAGTATAGGAAGTCCACACATTCCTCCACTGCTCCCTGGGGGTTAAACATGCCCACTAATACCCTTATAATATCCTTTCTAAACATATCAAGGATATTCTGATTATGAAAGTTATAATGAGTAATCGTTTGCCTATATTTTCATCTTCTTGGTTGGTGGGTACAGCTGGATGCAAGCAGTTTTGGCCTGGCAAGTCATGCAACTCTGACCTAGAAATAGCAGCACTCTCCACAAGAGATAATATTTTTGCCAGCTGCAACTCTGATGCTTTTGGCAAGTCTTCCCTTTTTTATACTGCATCTGTGACAAGTGAGGGAAATTGGGAAAAACTGACTATGAATTGCAGTTGCCATAAAATCGCCTTAATTAGCATAGGAGCATTTATGTCACTTCTCATTACTATCTCATTTTTTGCTCATTTGAACACCTACATTCAGGGACACTGCTAATTGGCATAACTGGCCTCTTTGACATTCCTTAGCTATGCATTTGTGCTACTGACAATGAATACCACCCATTGTCTCAATTAAATGTGTGTAGTGCTTAACTCAAAGTAAAGCATTCTGATATATACAAGTATTAATTCAGTAATATACTGACATTCCAGAGCTATTATTTCCAAGCTATACCCTAATGTATTACAGTAAAAACATTATTATATAAACAGCTATTGTCTCAATAAACATGTATACTGCATGACTATTACACAATAAAGCTATACATTGTGTAACAAAAACGTAAAGTATTGAGAAGAAAAAAAAGGATTGTATACAAGCACTAATGTGTGCAATAATTGACCTTAGTTACAGAAGTGAGCACACAGAGTCTTGAAACAGTGTAAAGCAGCAGAGGGAAGAAGGAATGCTGGACAGGGGTGCTACTATGGTTTGTTTAAATATACACTAACTTGCAGGGTTAACAGATCTATGTGTGGAAGGAAAGGAAGTCAGAGTCCTTATTACAAATTGCTTAACGAAGGCTGGGAGACATATGCATACTACTGTCTCTGCATTTCAAGACAGTGGAAGGTAGTCAATGCTTCTATAGGGCTTTCTCAATCTAAGAAATCACTTGCACATAGCTGTTATGATGTCAGACTCATACCTCTCAACTGTCCCTGATTTTCAGGGATGCCCCTGATTTTGACTCAACTTTGAGCTCTGTCCCTCTTAATCTGTTCTAAAACTAGTGACTTTTGGAGGAATGTGGTGAATTACACAATGATTAATGACAATAATTAAGAGTTATAGACTTCTTTTACTTCAGAAAATGTATATTAATTCATATGCTCTGATTCTGTCAATATCTCAAGTTAATAGCACTAATATTTTAAAAGTATCCCTGATTTTTTTCTGGATTTGTCCCCTGATTCTGTTGAAATTTGTCCTTGATTGGTTGAGAGCTATGTGGAATAATTTTATCTAATAGGAACATTAGTCTAACACATGCTTTGGAAGGACAAGGGATATGCTGCTCCAGACTGCAATTACAATAGAGCTGCTTGGAAGGAGTAAAGTACTGCTAAGCACTGAATCTACAGGTGATTTTTCCTCATACAGTTACAGTTTCAAAGCAAACAAACTTGAATGCAGGAAAGTTTGCAGAGAAGAGTGGAACAAACTAAAGCTAGCTGAGAAAGGAACAGCAAGAATATAACCAATTACCTGAAGGAGAAAAAGGCCAACCAGTAATATAATAAATAATGTTTAATGTTGTAAAGCATGGGTTCTGTGGTACAACACTGCATTCTCACTACTATTATAAGAAAACAGACAATAACATGAGGAACGGCAATCCACCATAAGCCTTAAGTGAATAATACAATGGATCTAAACAATATCACAATGGTACATTCCAAGTTCCCTGCTGGAATGTACCAGTGTGACTGAGCTAAGAACTCAGGATGTGTGAGCAGTAGTCAAGCTTCCGCTGGTGTGTTTTTTGTTAGCAGAAAGGAAGGTGTTTCAGGGAGAGAGAGAGAGAGTCTTTAGTTATAGAAGTGAACACGCAGTATCCTCCAACAGTGTGAAAAGGGCAAAGAGAAGACGAAATACTGGATATTTCTGGATTTCATTAATGCCAACTTCTCTAACCAACTAGTCCAAATCCCTATGAGGGGCTCAAAAAAATGTTAGACCTAATTCTCACAAATATTCTGCTACCCCATGCTCAGAGACTACAGTTACCAATTTATCAGTCAAATCTGAACATCATGCAAAAGCATATACTCTGGGTGTGAGAACTAAGTCACCTCAAAATCCCTCCATCTTCATAGACTACACAAACGCAAATCTATTCCAGCTAATGGATGACCTAATGAAATTCAAACACCTTTCTCACCTAGATGACTGTGTTTTACATGCTACAGTTTTCACATATAAAATTTATATCCATCTCCAAGCTATTATTTAGGCCTTGGTCCTCATAAGGCATAAATATAGTGCCAAATGTAAGGGAAAACCCATTTGGTGGATCTACATTTTCAACAAACTATGCAATAGGAGGAAGAATCTAGCAGTCAATTAAAGCAAACATAGCTATCCATAAGCTAGAGAACAGCTCAAAATGATCAACAAAGAACCAGGGATGTAGCAACCAAATTCCATGTTGTACTCACAAGCTCTTAATGCTACCCCAGCACCTATCACTCAAAAATGAACACATCTCCCAAAAGTGCTGCCCCTAAGCCCTTAATAAAGGTAACATTTTCAGCTGTTCCCTCTAAAATATTTTTATATTAGCAATATTGCATCTGTTGTTAAAGGCATCCATTTAGACAGTTATAGATAGAATCTGACCTGAAAAAAAACGAAGTTGATATGATGCTCAGAAACAAAATGTATTCGGTAGAGTACAGTGAGTATGCCTGGCTACACCCTTTCAAAGTACTTACAAATAAAACAAAATCCTCCAAGAGCATGCATGAAATGTGAATCACCAACCATGCTAAGAATAACCACAATTCTCTTTACAGCTGTTTCAGGAACCTAAGAAATAATAAGCAGCAATTATTTGAGTTAATACAAAATAACATCACATACTCATGCCCTGAGGGCATTGCCACCAAATTATCAGATAAATTCAGGTCAGACTTTACCCACTATCTCCCCTAAATTATTCACAGTGTATTAGAATGCCCATGCCACCTCCCCAGTTCACCTCCAAGCAACTCCTAAGTACTCCCTTCAAGGCTAAAAACACTTGCTGCATGGGCCCTGGCAATGTACCATGTTATCTTCCTGTCAGTAACAAACACCTTCTGGATGACTCCTTATTATGCCTATTCAATCTCAGTCTCTCCACTGGATTCATGTCAGAAGTCTGGAGAACTGCCAAAATTATTACACTCTACAAAGGGGAACCCACAACTAACCCAGGCAACTATAGACCTATTACCCTCACAAGCCTTATCGGTAAGACAACAGAGTGCTTCATTATGGACTTCATAATCAAGGACATAAGCAGTCTTCAAAACCTGAAATCAAACCAATTTGGGTTTGTTAAAGGCAGATCCTGCCTCTCGATCTTTGTAGACATTTTTGAATAAGTCACATTAGGTAAATAATTTCAGACAGTATACCTGGACTTGATCAAAGTCTATGATACCATTCCACACTGAGACATTATTTATAAGCTGATCCAGTTAATTGTAAATGCCTATGTTACACAATGGACAGCAAACTGGTTTATCAACAGTACCAAGTATGTGTTTTGCAGGCACACTCTCAACTAAAAAAGTGGCTACCAGTGGTGTCCCTCAGGGATCAGTCTTGAGATGACTCCACTTTAGTTTATACGTCTCTGGCATTAAAATAAGCACCAAACACCAATGTCTGCAAACTTGGAGCTGTCATATATATACCAGATGACCTACATATTCTCTAGGAGGGTTTAACTCCTGCTAAGAAGTGGTGCTTGGACAGAGGCCTCAAACCAAATGACAAAAAATGTAGCTCCTATCACAAGAGCAATAGTCCCCTAAAATTGACTTGGTTGTTAGTGACTTGGGCACCTTCTCTATCAATCAACCACCTTTTGGCCACTGTGTGATCTCTTTTTTAGCAAATCTTTTCATATAGCCAGACTAATCACCAAGTACACATCTTCTAGATCCAAGGGAATTATCATTCCACCCAGTCCTTCTTTATCAGATCAGTAATTTAATATAATCTCTCCTTTGGTGTGTACTTAGCTGGGGATGTGACCCAAACTGATAGTCTGCAGACTTTCCTTACCAAAAAGTCAAGTGCATAACCTCCTTGAGTTACCCTGACCACATAAAAAGTGATCTCATTGTTTTCCATGTAATACCAACTATTGAAAAGAGTTATCTGCCTCACCTACTGAGCCTCAAAAGATCCAGCCCTATAACCTGCTACATAGCCACAAAACTAATACCACGCTAAACACTTGCTCAAGATACCTATACTTCCATTAAAACATAAATAGGACCTGTTAGCAGGACAGATACCTATCACAGAAAATATCTCTTTTATAAAAATGACTCCCTTAGAGGAAACAAGCAGGTCCATGACCCTTTTTAAGTGAAACCTGGATGACAGGATGTGCAACTGTAAGTACTCACCTGGTCTGGCCCCCCACGCCCTTTTGGAAAGGGGCCAAATCAAGAACGGGATCTGATATTAATTCATGTTTCGGTAAAAAGTGGGATTGTTGACTAGGCTACAAATGGTGGATTGGATCAACAGCATAGCATGAACCTATGAACAAAAGTGAGGGCAGATTGCAATAACAGACAGTGCAACATTTTGCAGACAGTAACACAAAGAACATACAGGCGATGTGGCATGAATCAGAGTTAGCAAGCTAGTAAATGGGGAATGCAAACACCTTTTCTGTATTATTTTCTCTTTTAAGCTGAGGCACAATGCAACGCATAAAGAATGCACTTACATTCTCTAATCTTCATCTCAGAGTTTCATAAAGTCCTTGTTATGATAAACTCACGTTCCTGTACGACTAAGGGGCATGCTTTTATCGTTCAATATGTTGTTGGTGGTGTCACAAAATCTATTGAGATTGTTGATTAACAGTTGACTGATTTTACATTTTAAGCTTTATTATTTTCCATCAGTGGAATTTGTTCCCTACTAAAAGGGTATGTCCGCCCAACATAATGTTGCTTTCCAAATCTTAAATTGTAGTAAAAGATGGATTTCATACTTTATTCAGCCTTTTGAAAGTGTATTGGGGTGAGAAATAGAGATCAATTTTTGCTAATAAAACCAATATAGTTTAGCATTCGATTATGCATTTATTTCAATAAATGAGCTGTGATAACTTGCTATACTGGTCTGAACTATGCAGTGGATATACTGTTTAACAATCATTTCATTTATTTGCCAAGTGACATACAAAATGCTTCTGTAGTGACTGATTAGATTTTCCAGCATTTCACCAGTAATTTGTCTGTCAGGAAAGAGATGTTACATTCATGTGCAACATGATGGCCAATTAATACATACTTTTATGCATCCTTTTTCTAGCAGCTTTATAAACATTTAAAGGGGACTCCAACTTTAATCTTTAATATTATGATAATGTGCTGTGAAAATGTGCATTTCTTCTTGTTTAGTTTATGGAGAGTGAACAGTGCAGTAATGCATTTATTTGCAGTCAAATCACTTTATAAAGCTTTGTAGGGTGCATTATGGCACAAGTCTAAATTTGTGTATGTGGTATATACTTTTATCAAGAGGTCACCCTGAACCAGAACAGTGCACTGCTGGGACACAATCTGGGACTTGTGTTATGTATAAGTTTCTAGACATTGCTTAGAAAAATTGTTGCTTTTTTAGGCCATATTGTGTCCACAACTGTCTAAATTAAGGCCTCCAATAAGAGTTATGTAGACTGATAAAATATATATTTAATGGTCCACAACTGTCTAAATTAAGGCCTCCAATAAGAGTTATATAGACTGATAAGATATATATTTAATGGTTTTAGAGAAAAAGTGATGCAAACATTTGTTAAGTGCTGGGGAATGATGGGTCAAAATTTTAACTGCCAGGTGTTTGGGGGGGGAGTAATAACAGCGCACAACTACAAAATTAAATTCTCTGGCTACATCCCTGCTGGGACATAGCTCAAGGATATGCGGACTTCATGTCTAACCATAAATTTATTTTAAAGTCTGGCTTGTAGCTCTTATTTTACATTTTGTTGGAGACTTCCACCTAGAGTTTTGCCAGCTGTATGCAATAGAGTTATTTGGGATATATGGGAGAGAGCAGGAGTTTGTTTTCAGTTTCCTCTACAGTAAAAGTGTTGCAATGACCTTATGATGCAAGTGTGTGTGTTTTTGTGCATGTGTGTGTGTGTGTGTGTGCGTGTGTGTGTGTGTGTGTGTGTGTGTGTGTGTGTGTGTGTGTGTGTGTGTGTGTGTGTGTGTGTGTGTGTGTGTGCATATGTGTGCGCGCATGTGTGTGTGTGTGTGTGTGTGCGGTTCTGCCATAATTAATTGATCAAATGGGTTTTCAGAATTAAAAAAAGAAAATGAAACTTCTTAATGGACAAGTTTGCCTGCTCTAAACAAAATATGCTAACACCTTCACTATCACCTAAATTCCTACATGGTACTATTTACAAATGTGGGTGCAGTGCATCAGACACACTTAATATATCTAATGGACTATTAGAGGCGACTGTGTCATGACTGGTTTTGGCTGCTCATTTCCCCGTCTTGGTTCTACACCTCACCTGGAGTTCCTCCTCACCTCCATGCAGTCCCTCCCTGTCCCCTCCCCCATTTTATCACACATTCTTCCCCTGGAATCTATATATTAGTGGTGATACATGAGGTGCCATTTTTATTGTAGACCCCTACCCACAGTACAGCCACTTGTGTGCTAGCCAGTAAGTGTTCAGTTGCTTTATTTACCTTTGCTTACATACTGGTATACATGACCTGCATACATATGATTGTAGGTATGACTTACAGCGTTTTGTTACGTCTAACTGCTGTTATTGCATATTGTCAACTGTTATTTGAATGTAACTACCCTGCAGTTGCGGCTTGTGCTTGTTTGTAACAGTTTAGTATCATGGATAATATGCTGTGCTTTGTTAAAAGCCGCCAAGAACGGCAACTGGGAATATTGTGTTACATTACTGTATCTGCTGCATTACAGTTGCATACTACTATGAGTATTTAATTGCTGTTAGTATTATGCTGTTGTTTGGCTCTTGCTTTTGTAACTGCCTTTATTTTTAAGGTGCTCACATGTCCTGTACCAATCTAACAAGGTAGTACCACTTATTTTCTTGCTCGCTCTCTCACTAAACTGCTTCCGGTTCTCCTTTCCGAACCTTCTGTTTATCTTCTTTCCCATGTAAAATCCAGCATACCATGAACGCCGTGATTTCATATCTCCTTTCTGAACTTTTTGTTACCTTCTTTCCCCTTCTCCTTTCTGAACTTTTTTGTTACCTTCTTTCTCCTTAGAACTCATTATATTCTGTTCGCAGTAGACTAATATGTAGTATGGCTTTGTAATAATGTTCTCTTTGTCCTATCTCTCTGCTGTCCTATTGTCCCATTACTAAATCCTGTTTCTCTGTGTTTGTATTCCAGCCTACTAAGCCCTTTTTTACTTGGGCGCTTCCCACAATCTCGTGGAAACCACCTTGCAATACAAAGTCCCTTAAGGAAGAATTGCCTGGACGGACACTACTCCTGCATACTTATCTCAAACAACTAACTTTAGCGTGTAGGTGATTGTATTTGTTTTATAACTCATAACAGACTATTCAGTGTTTAACTGTATGTTAGACTTTCACCGTGGCGTGCACACCAGCTGGCTACTACCGCCGTACTTTTTAAACCCCACTCCTATCTTTTGCATTGTGAAGCAATGCATTTCTTTGGAAATGCCACAAGGTGGCAGTATATGCCCTTACAATACCAAAAAGTTCCCCCTATTTTACCCTAACAGCTCTCCAGCTCTCAGTAAAAATTTGTCCCTTACTTTTTGTCTGGCGACTGGTTTTGTGGACTTTGCTAACTTCAGGGAGTTATCCCTTTTCTGAGCTCCTGACCTCAGCTAAAATCCTACCTTACACTTACCTGTGGATTCCAGTAGCTCAGTGTGAAAGTAAGCAACTGTGTCACTGATTGGTTTGGGCTGCTCATTTCCCCATATTGGTTCTACCCACCCACCCCCAGCACCTATACTCTTATACTTCACTTATCACACTCACTTCCTCCCATACCACACCCACATCATCCCATACCCAATCAGCTTACCCAGTCCCACCCATACTCAATCTACCTCTTCCACACCATTGCATACACTTAATTCCCCCACCTTCTCACCACTAAATACTACCTTTCACACACATTTCACCCCATTACCTTTACAGTCTAAGTCTACCTTCAACTACATATCCAAAATACCACACCATGTCTACCAAACCTACCACATTTCTAGCTCTAATATTAGGTTTAATGACCTTGTCCTTCATAGCCCACCTCACTAGACCTCTCTGTGCTAATCACTCTCCCCCATCCCATTCTACTTCCACAGCCCTTATACAACACACACTCACTGATCTGCATTTCCCCCAGTCTCTACTCCATGACCAATACTTTCCAATTCCCCTATAGACTTTTACCTAACCATAGATACACCACACCCTTCTATATCAGCTCTACCTCAATAAAACTTACTACCCACAAACTTAATACTAAGCAATTTAATTACCTCCTCTCCCATATTTGTCAACTTGTCTCTCTCCTTCTCTCTAGAGACATGCACCCAAACCCTGGCCCATCCCCCCAAACAACCAAAACTTCCCATCTGACACACCCCACTCATCCAGTAAGTCCCTCCACTTCACAGCTGTAAATGCCCAGAGCATTTGTAATAAAATCCCCAACCTTCATGCCTGGCTTATCAACAATCAATCAAATATTCTCTCCATCTCTGAAACTTGGCTGAAGCCCCATATAAAAGACTCAGAGTTAATACCACCCAACTACTGTATCATTAGAAATGACAGAACACACAAAAAAGGGGGAGGTGTTGCTCTCTTCTACACCTTATCCCTCCTAGTTACCCCTACTCCAAACCTATTCCAAAATTCAGTAATGCTAAATTATTCCCAGTCCTTCTGCAAATAAATAAGCACAAATCTATCTGTATTGTCACCCTTTATATCCCTCAGGAGACAATGTCTCAACCCTTGAAAACATTCTCTCCTGGTTCTCTTCCAACATTATCAACGAAACTATAATCCTGGGTGATGTCAACATTAGCTGGGACACAGTTCAATCACCAACCAACTATGTAAATATAAATCTTTACAACTTCACTCAACTGATTTCCTCAACAACCAGACCATCCAAAGACTTCCTCTCTGGAAGTGTCCTAGTCTGGATTCTAGTTTCACATCCCCACTACATAAGTAATAGTGATACCTTTCCTGACCCCACTAGGTTACCACCTTCCCACTTTTGCTCATTGCACCCCCCCCCCCCCGCAGCTAACCCATACCTATACCTCTGCTTGGTAGCTAAGGAACTTTAGCCCCAATTAATTCTCAAAAGCACTACAAAGCACAAACTGGAACCCACTAAAATACTACCCCTAGACAATGATGTTATCTACTTTAATACAACTTTCTTAAATTTGCTTGACTCCTTTGCACCCTGGAAAACAAAATGCACACAAAGCAATCCCATCCCATAGCTAACTAAGAACACCCTACTCTGCATGAAGCTCTGTGATAAAGCTTGGAAACACTACCATAAAACCAAAACCACATCTACCCTTAATGAATGCAAACCACCCCGTAACAAAGTAAAGAAACTTTTAACCTCAGATCTCAAAACCTATTTTTCCACACTCCAAACCAATCATAACTCTAATCCTAAAAAATTCTGAGATGGAATCTCCTCTCTCCTCAACCCAGAAAAAAAGAGAACCCCTGCCCTGACCCAAATGCCTCCCCATTTGGAACTAGCTTCCCAATTTAACTCTTTCTTTATAGACTCCATAGCCAAACTAACATCATCCTTCTCTAATAACCCAGCTTCCCTACATCAACCCCCACACATCCCTTCCATCTCTGGCAACTCCAGCTCCCAATTTCATCCATTTTCCATGACCCCCATTCCTGTCTCTACAATAAAAAAACTACTTCTAAAACTGAAACCTTGTTCTAATGCACCAGACGACATACCCCCTACTTCCTAAAAATAGCAGCACAAGCCATTGCCCTCCCAATCTGCATACTAATAAATTGATCAATTTCTGAATGTCATGTCCCCCAACTCTGGAAAAAAAGCCTTCATTATCCCACTTCATAAAGGGGGCAACAATAATAACATCTCTAACTTCTGACCTATTGCTATCCTATCCCCTATTTCTAAACTTCTCAAAAAGTCCATTCACCTGCAACTTCTTCCTTATCTCTAAAAATAACCTTCTTACTTGTACCCAGCACAGTTTCCAACCCAGCCATAGCACCACCACTGCTCTACTCTCCTTCCTTGAAACTGTCAACAAGGCCCGAGACTCTGGTCACATTGTGTCCACCCTGCTCTTAGACCTTTCTAAGGCCTTTGACACCATCTCTCACAACTTGCTCCTTACTAAACTCTCCAAACTAAATCTTTCCCACTCAGCTATCAACTGGTTCACCACTTACCTATCTAATGGACAACAAGCAGTCAAGTGGAATAAAACCATTTCACCTTTCCTTACTACTCCCATAGGTGTGCCCCAAGGTTCTATTCTAAGACCCCCTCCTATTCAATATTTTCATAAATGACTTTTATCTTGCCATCCCTAATGCTAAACTCATCCAATATGCTGACGACTCTACAGTTATATGCTCTGCCACATCAGCCTATTCATTAGCAAAGTTAACTCAGGGTGCCTTCTCTTCTACTGAACAATGGATGATTGACAACCACCTGGCACTCAATGCATCCAAGACTAAATTAATGATATTCACCCCTTCTAAAACCACCATCCTAGATAAAGACTCTTTCTCTATCACCAGCCAAAATAACACACTTCTCAAAATAGTCCCCACTGCAAAACTATTAGGAGTCCCCATTGATGACCAACTAAAGTTTGATAACTATCTACATGTAAACATAAAAAAAAAACACACAAGAAACTTGCCATGCTCTACTGCCACTACCGCTTCATCTCTCATGCCACCAAAACCACTCTTGCTACTACATATCTCATCCCTTCTCTCTTATATGGAGCCTCTATCCTTACTAACCTTCAATTCTCCCTCAAGTCAAAACTCTCCTCCTGCTAAAATAAAATTTCTAAATTTGCTACAGGCCACAGATCCTCTACCCACCACTGTAAATCTCTACATCAACTAAACTGGCTTGAGCTACCCAGTTACCTCATCTATACTCAACTGATCCAAGCACACAAACTTATTATTAGCCCCTCTCACTGCCCCTCCCTTACCTCTAGCTTCCAAATGCATCAACTAAATAGATGTCTAAGATCCAACTTTTAAAATCTTATTGAGCTACATAAACCTGTCTGTCCTACAGGAAATCATCTTCTATCCTTCTCTGTAGCACGCCATTGGAACTCACTACCACCACACTCTCTGCTTTCAAAACTTTACTCCACTCCCATCTAAACTCACAGTGGGAGTGCTCCTGCTCCCAGCCTACATAGCTTTCTTAACCACAGTTACTCTCCACAAGCTAATATATCTGCTAAAGAGCCACCTGCTGTCTCATAACTCCTAACAATAACTGCTGGAACAATCATATTTTATAAGAAATGTAATCTGTATTGTTATTTCAACCTGTTACTCTGAAACCTCTTGCATTTCTATGTATATTATATTTGTCTTATTGCTATGTGTATTTTGTAATTCTCTGGAGCTTTTCTTGCCAGGACTCCATTGAAAACGGGCTCCTCGTGGCCCAATGGACTATCCTGGCAAACAAACTGAAAATAAATAAATAAATAAATAAAGAGACATGAGGCCAAAAGTAAAAAGGGGCATCCCTGAACCCCTGGCCTAGTTCTCCATTTCACCTTAGGCTGGCACTGCCAGCTCCTAGAAACCACCAGAAGGTTTATTTGTGTAATGCTTTAACTATTGCCCCACATTTAAGAACTCTCTGTTTGCAACTCCTACAGAAGGATCCCCTCTCATTCTTGTTAGTCGAATAATGGTCATCTGAATGAATGAGGCAGCAAGAATCCTGGACAGCCCACCCCCTTACATTATCTTTTCCCTATTGGTATCATACAGACTTTTGTGCAAGGCAGCCAATCAAGCAGCACCTCTGTAAAAGTTGTGCTGTTTGTTATATCTGTCTGTCTATACATCCGTCTATCTATCTATCTATCTATCTATCTATCTATCTATCTATCTATCTATCTATCTATCTATATCTTTGTTAACCAGATAAAAGAACTGATCATAAGACTGTTTTCAGCCACAACCCCAAGCCAAAAGGCAGCAACAACTTTTGAAAACAACATTTACAAAACAGATTACACTATAACCAATATTTAGCAGTTTACTGCTATGTGTGTATTTTTATATGAATATTTACACAAATCATTACATTCTGTACATTTTTAGCAGAGGCATAAAGGGAGAAAAAACATTTACAAATGGATAATACAAAACATGCATGCATACATACATACGTACATTCTTAATGATGTGAATATAAATGAAATATCAATCTGAACAGACAAAAGCATAATTTATAAAATCATTCAGTTTAACAGAAATTAATGGATAGTATAATTCATGTAATCTTTCAGTGCAACTTAAAGAAATGAAAGCAAATATGCAGAATATAACAGGTTACATGCTTCACCTATGAATTTGAGTTACAGTTCAGCAAAGAGACAACTCATGAAGTTCAAGTTAGTTGGGAAATCAACTTGACAAAAAGCTTAAAGTTTTTTTTTTGTTTGTTTTTTTTTTTGCAGGAGGCACAGCACCCAAATGTATACATACAAATTCCACAGTTTCACAAACAAAAAGGAATGGGAAATTCTCACATAATAGAATTACAGCTGGCACACCTAAATAATGCACATGCACAGAATTTCTATGGAGAACAATCATCTGGGACTTCATCATTAGGAGGATGAACTCGGTAAGTCAGTTCCTTATTTCGTTCTAACTCTATGAGGTGCAAGGTAATTAAGGAAACTTTAAGAATAAAGGACATATTAGTATATTGTTCATAGGTTCATATGTTCATAGGCGTGTACTAGGCTAATGGCCCTGGAGCCTTTACAAGCCTAGCCTATAGAAGTGCCCTGGCATTGTGCCGCCCAACATTAGTTCTGAGTGCCTCTATCAAGTAGAGCCACTGGAGTGATCCCCGGGGTGAACTTTCTATTACCCATCCACTCATCAAGATTTCTCTTGAAGAGGGTCAGCGAGGTGCTGTGCTTGACATGTATGGGAAGTCTATTCCAGAGCATGGGCAGTCTCTGGGTGAGGAACCTGTCCCTCCAGCATATTCTGTTGATTGTGATAATGAGGCTGAGGTCTCTGGACCATGTGGTGCAGAGGGATTGGGATTTCTTTAGATGTAGCATTTCTAACAGCTGGGTGAGACATGGCTTTGTAAGTCAAGCAGAGATCACCTTTAAGTAGGCGATATGAGACAGAGAATAGCTGGAGTCTTTTGAGTCTGTCCATGTAGGACATGTGTTTAATGCCTAGGATCCTTTTCATGAGGTACTTCTGTGGCCTCTCCAGCTGTTGCAGGTGTCTTGTGGGGTACATGCCAAATGGGGCATTAGACTTGATAATTGGTCTAATGAGGGAAGAGTACAGAGAGACGATGACCTCTTTCTTCCTGGATGCAAAACCCTTGGTAATGAGGTGTGCCACATAGAAGGACTTTCTGACCACAGTGGCAATGTGGTGGTCGAAGGAGAGGTTGCTGTCAACCAGCATCCCCAGATGTTTTATAATGCCTTCAGTGTTCAGTGGCCTCCCATCAATGTGGTAATTAGTGGGAACTGAGTTTTTACCAAAGGGGATGATGCATTTTTTTGGCAATAAGCTTAAGGCCATGGTTTCAACACCAGTCATTGGTCTCAGTGAGGCCTTTTTGTAGGATGCCTACATCACTTGGGGTGTTAATAATCGTTCCCAGCTTGCAGTCATCTGCGAACTTGGTCAGCCAGAGTCCCTTTATGTGGGCCTGGACTTCTGAGAACTAGATGCTGAACAGGAGAGGACCCAGGACTGATCCCTGTGGGACTCCACTCATGACTGTTTGGCAGTCTGACTTGGAGTCCGTTACTTTCACACCGTGTGTTCTATTTGTGAGCCGATTTGCAACTCATCTAGTGATATAGGGCCTGGTGCCTAGTTTGGTGAGTTTATCAATAATTCCCAAGTGAGGAATGGTATCAAAGGCCTTGGCTAAGATCAAGATAGGCTGTATGCACTACCTTACCTTCATCCACAGCCCTGGTGACCTGATTCAAAGAAGTCAACCAGGTTGAGCAGGCATGATCTCCTTTTCACAAAGCCAAATTGCGTGGGGTCTAGAATTTGGAGATTTCCTATATCTTTGTTAATCATGTCCATGATGATGCGCTCCATAGTTTTGCATATCAGGCTCATCAGGCTAATGGGGTGATAATTCCCAGGGTCTGTAGTTGCTCCCCCTTTATGGAGAAGGATGACTGTAGCAGTGCGCCATTCAGTAGGGGCAAAGTCTTAGGTGAGGCTGTGACTGAACAGGGCACCCAGATGTGGTGCTAGTTCGCTTTGTAGTTCATGTAGAGCACAGCCAGGGATATTATCAGGTCCCATGGAACCTGTATTCTTGGCCTGGGACAATGCAGCTTTAACCTGTGCTGCAGTAATGCTGGGTTCCTGGCATTCTTCCGGTATTGTGACTGGTCCTTTAGGGGGGAGAGAGGGGTAAAGTCGGCAGTGAATTTGTCAGCCAGTATGTTGTCAATATCTGTTGGCTGAGTATGGGAGGTACCATTGTGCAGTATCTCAGAGCAAATCTGGATATTGCCGTGGAGGTTATTGATATAGCTATAGAAGGGTTTGTGATTGTTTTTAGTGTCTGCCACAATTTTGCCTTCATAGCTGGCTTTAGAGGATTTGATGAGGGATCTCAACTTTTTGTTTAGGCTAATAAGGGAGTTTTTCCAGACCTGGGACTTTACCTTTTTCTGCAACAGCTTCTTCCTTCTGTTGTATAGTTTATTAATGGCAGGGGACCTCCAGATTGGCTTCCTTTTGTTTGGAGGAGAGTGTCTTGGTTCTGTTGGGTATGGCTAGTTCCAGGCATTTGTGTACATGTTCGCACAGTGCATTGGTGTATGATTCAGCAGTCATGCAGCTATTTTCCATTGGTGTGGGTGCCGTGAAGTTAGCCACCTCTGTTTTTAGGAGTCCAAAGTCAGCTTTGGAGAAGTTTTTCAAGGTTACCTTTGGGGGGGGGGGGGGGGAGATGTGGATTTCCATGGTGATTAGTTCATGGTCGGATCTGACCAGGGAGGGATTTACTATTGGTGTAGAGCAATGGTCGCCCATGTCAGTAATAACCAGGTCAAGGATGTTGCTTCCTCTAGCAGGGGTCAGAATGAGCTGGATCAAGGAAGCGTTGGGCCAGTGTATTAGTGCTTGAGTAGGTTTCCCAGTTGATGGAGGGGTAGTTGAAGTCTCCTAGTAAGAGAGTGGTGGGTTGGACCTTGATAGATTCCAGGGTGCTTAGGAATGTGGAGTGAGAGTCTAGGGACATGGTTGGCGACCTATAGCAGGCTATGACCTGGATCGCCGTTTTACCCAATGTTAGTTGTACCTGAAGTATCTCAGATGCATTATGCTACGATACTAGTCTGGAGGTGTGCATATTCTTTATGGATATGGAGACACCACTGCCTTTGGAGTATAAGTCCCTGTATTGGGACTGAAAGGTGTGGAATGAGTAATAGCCTGGTAGTGCAGGGGTGCTTTAAACTAGGTCTTCGTTACAGCACAAATGTCAATGTTCTCCATTTTGAGGAGTGGTTCAAGCGAGTGCATCTTGAGAGTTAGATTTCTAGCATTGAGCAGCATGACCCTCAGATTACATTTATTTATAGCTGTTACAGTGGTAATTTGGTCTTTGGAACATTGCCTAAAAAAGGCACTATAGGGGTGTCGAGAGCCTTAGCCAGTACCCAGAAACCCAGGGGTGACAGATGCAGGCCATCTCTGGCAAAGCATCAAGGTCTGTCAGTCGTATCATCCCAAGCAGACAGATACTGAATCCCCTTAGAATGACACCAAAAACTTAGCCAATTGTTGAAGTCAATAATTTTTTGTTTGTACTGCGGTATCATTCTGGGTGATGGTAGGGTACTGCTCAAGGCTAGTGTCATACCTGCCTGGGCTACATAATCCAAGAGCTCCACCATGTCTCTTTTCATGTAGTCCAGGGAGGTGCATCTCAGGTCATTCACACCCACATGGACAGTGACAGAGTCATACTTGTACTTGTTGTGGAGTGACCTGAGTGCGTGTGTTATGTGTTGGATTCTGGTACCTGATAGACAGTTGACTGTTATCTCCTCCTTATTCAACCTAGTGAGTGGGACATCAGTGTGCCTCACTATCAAGGCACCTATGATTAGTGTATTGAGCAAGGTGTTTAGCCTTAGGGTCTTAGGCTGAGGGGCACACTGTGGAGGTGAGCTATGTGTCCTGTGGTTTGTGGTGTGTTGTGGTGGTCAAGTGTATTTCTGTCTTGGAGGTCTCTGCTGTTTGGGTAAATTTCTATTGAGAGCCTCTATGAAGGTGGGTGTGTGGTTTGTGTTTTTATGTGAGGGCTGTGATGGTGGGTTTTCTGGAGGGCTGTGTGTTCCATGTGGTGTGGTGCAGGTGTTGACCTTCTCCTCTTGACCAGCTAGTCCTATCATGGCTGGAGAGTGCATAGCTTCCAATTTTATGGCAATGAAATGCATGTTTAGTAATAACATTTTCATAAATGACATTCTAAGTGTGGTGTGGACTATATGGTACCAAACATGGTACTTCGGGTACACAGGAATAGAAAGTAATACAACATCAGGGAGGAAGACAAATGAGTTACAGGAGGAAAGCAAGACGAATATGTGAATTATTTGAAGAAGGAATGGATTAAACAGTGAAATGGTACTGAGATTCAACTAGCAAACAGGTTTTGGAAGAAGGAAACATAGAAAAGGGAGAATCAAAAAGAGAGAGACAGAGAGACAATGAGAGAGGACTCAGGGAGGAATTAAATGGAAAGTAAGGTGTTAAACAATGAGAATGAGGAAATCTCTGGACTGGAGAGAAGGAGAAAATAGATAAAGAGATGAGAAGAAGAATACAAGTCATGGGAGGGGAATTTAAAGCTATGGAACTCACACCAGTTTGGAAAAATATTATGGCAATGAAATACATCATCTGCTGCAAACTTGGTGGTCCTCACACCTTTATCATGCATTGTACACATTCAGAATCTGTCTGTCTGATCTTCTGTCATTTCTGGCTTGTGAATTGGAACCAGTGGAATAAAGTCTTGCCTACCATCTGGTCACTGAAGCACTGTAAAGAAAGTGGAAACATATATAGAAGAATGACAAACTAAGTGATTTGTACTGTAAGCATGAAGCTTTACTATCAAAAGCATTTACAGGCTTAGAGTGCCACTGCAAACCTTACAGAAACAGTCAAATATTCTCTGAAAATCAAATCAAACAAACAGTGAGACGTTATCTGCATGGTTATTTTCTGGGTTTCCATTATTAAATAAGCAGTTTTATTCACTGCAACTACTTTATGAGAAATACGAGTCATATTCATGCAATAAGAACAGAATGACAGGAAAGCAGAGTAAGTAATATTGATATACTATATCCTGTAATACATAAGTTATATTTATAAATTCATTGTTCTTCATACACATAATATTCTGAAGTCAAGAAAACTGAATATATTTTGTATGAGATTTGACTGAGAAAGTGCAAGATATGACATTTTGATAACACTATTCCTTAATGCACAGGTAAACATCAGCCACACAAAGATATTTTACATTTTGCAGTGTTTAGATTCAGAACAATGTATGATGCACTGAAAACATTTAACTAAGAGTATAAATGTACAGCTTTTAGTCAATTCCAATAAAACTAAACTGATCCTGTTTCATCCCACAAGAGCCACTGACTCCATCCATCCATTCAAAATCACCTCGACTAACAATACCACCATTACTCCAGTCTCGCAAAGCAAACTGCTCAGGGTTATCATAGAGCACAACATGAAACTGAACAAACACATAACCCAAACAATAAAAAAGTACACAAGAAGCTTGGTACCCTGTACCGGAGTAAGAAATACCGAACCAATAATACTAGGGCCATCACTGCAAAGCCCATCTTTTCTCTACCCACCTTTAAGCATCCCTCATTCTGATCAACTTAAAGACATCTGATCTAAGTAAGCCTGACAGCTGTTCTAACAAAACCCCAAAGTTTGCAATGGATTCATCTGATACATCTCATCATTGTCTGACCCTTAAACAGCTGCCTTGGCTAGAATTACCTAATCTGCTAGCCCTCAACCAACTTCCAATGGCCTATCAAATACTTTACAACCAAAAAAAAAAGCTATCTCACAAAACAGACTAATTCACTACTCAAACAACTGGTCTCAGGTTAATAATTAACTTTTAAATAGCTTAATTATACAAAATGGGACATTTTATTTATATTGTTGCATACTTATTCTCCTGAATATACTCCAAGATAAAAAATAATAATCATAATAACTTTGTTACTCAGATTTCTGTTTCACTAATCTTGAAATATAACTTCTGTTTTACATTATCTATTCCTACTCTTTTGTATTGTTATATATTGTACTTCAATATGTATGGACTTTAATTGGATTGCTTAATTTAAGTGGAGCTTTGCTCCCCGGGCTTCTGCTGAAAATGGACTTTTTCGTCTAATCAAACTTTCCCAGTAAACAAATGTAAAATAAATAAATAAATAAATAACTATTGCTAATACTTCTTATAGTTTAAGTTTTAGTTTTGTGGGTA